>NC_077241.1:70796980-71100010 GCF_947179165.1 Solanum dulcamara | reverse complement strand
ATTTAAGAAAAAAAGAGGAACTTGTATACATTGCAGAAAATCATAACAAAATAATCATTTATGGCAAATTGATCTACTACATATTTCATCTTATCTTATGTTTAGGAGTTTTTAAAGATGCATATACAAAATATTCATACTTGTTAGTAGTAATAAAATTGACACCTAAATAAGTTCGTTGGACGTCATAACTCATAAGTTCTTATACTCTTTTTGTATAATTTCGAAAATATATATAATATATGTATTATAAAATAATATAATTATGGTAGAGTCTATAACTCCTAAGAAGTTATTCCAATCATTTTTCTCCTTAATAATGATAGTTAATGCTTCACCAATCTACACACCATTATTGATATAACCCTCACACCTTTAACCTAATATAGTTTTCATGGTTAATATTATGTTATGACAAACTTTTGTATGTCTTTGTGAACATAAAAACTCATATTGTGTACATTTAATAACTTGAAAAATATACGAAAGAAATAAAATAGCTCTTCTCTCATTTCTTACTTCATATTGCTACTGTTTTAGGTTAGTTTTATAATAATATATGATTATTTTAGTTCGCTTTTTATTAATTGACAAAATTAAAAGGTGATTGGGGAACCCCAATTTATAAATTTTGACTTAAAAGTTGTTTTTGTTTGACAGTAGTTATAATTTTCTGTATTTCCAAGAATACCCTCATTTACAAAAGCCCTAAGCTAAGCTAGTTCCTTTTTTCCTTTTCTTCTCTCTTCTCCATAGCCGTATCTGTGATTTCAGTGTAAGTTCTTTCTTCATCCATTTTTTGATTTTAGTGTAATATCAACACATTTTTGCTCCTTTTCTATTTTCATTTGGGTTTGTTTCTGCTTTGAATATCCAAATAGAAGAGTGTCTCACCATTTATTTCGTACTTTTTGAATGAATCTTGAATAAAAATCAGATCTGGATTGATTCTTTGTGTAGTTTTTTGAATTTATTTCATGGATCTTTAAGTTGTACTTTGAGATAAAAAGGTGTATTTTGAGGCTGTGGAAATTTCATTTAATTTGTAAGTCTCTGACTGCTTAATTCACCTAGCTAGACTAGAACATGTTCCTCTGTGTATTTTTGTTCCTTGGGCTTGAAAGGAGCAAGTTTGAGTATCTGAAAATAATGATAATTACACATATGATTCTTAGACTACAATTTGTATTTTGTACATAAAAGATACCATTGTAGGACTGTAAATCCACTAGAAGAGTTTTTTGGGCTGTGATCATGTTACTATGCTAGTGTTGCTTGATGCCCATGCCTGAAATATGACTCTTGCAGAGTCATGATTGTTAGTTGGGCTGGCGATGAAGTTACACATACAATGAGGCGGGCGGCTATTAAGTTAATTTCCCGTAGAATATTTAGTTGAATTCTTTTCTGATGCATAGGGTACTATTGCAGTAAAGTAGTTACAAGAATGGTCTCTTTGGATTTATATACTTCTAGGATATTATTACATATGAACTTCCCGATTCTTCATTACAGTTTGATGTTCTTTCCATTTGTATATAGGAATGGCACAGTTATCATTTAATCATTTAACAGTGAAATTAATTGATGATAGAGAAATGATATCAGTTACTGAGAAAAAGATGGGAAGGAAGTATGATAGAATTGGGTTTTTGTAAGAAAGTTTTTTCTGATTGTTCATTCTTTTTTTTGTCAAAATAGGTGATAAGTTGAAGTGATTTGTATTGTTACAGGCAAGATGAAACTCATTCGGAGTGTCTTATGGGCTGCCAATGCTTTCAAATTACGTTCTTCTGATCATCCTCAAGCTTTCAGGACCTTTTCAACACTTCCAAATTTTGGTGGGTACTGCTTATTTTCCTCTTGTTAAATGCTGTGCAATTCTCTTCGTCAAATTGTGTATCGTGTCATACCTAGTTGCCATTTTTATGGGAAGTGTGTGAATTTAGTTTTGAGCACATTTTAAAGCCTATTGTCCTAAAAAAAATATTTCCATGGTTGCAAGTATCTGTTTGCCTTACAATTGCACTCTCAATCTTATTACAATTATTTATTTTTATTCAATTTTTGTCCGATGCAATGATTAAATCTTTTGCTTGATATTCAAGATGAAGGATGCATTATCTACTTGCTAGTTAACTGGATTTCACTTGAAGAGTGAAAGCTTCCCCATCCTTAATTGCACGATTTAGATAAACTATTCATATTTCTCTCTAGTAAACAAAGAATTTATTAAGTTGTTTCAGACTGAGGAGGTCCAAAAGATAGCATAAAGGGAGCATGCGTATAATGTTGAATAGTGGACTATCAAATGGAAGATGGTACTTGGAGGTTTTCCTTACTTGCGGATTTATGAATTATCTAGCATTTTATGGATAAAATTTGATTCCAATTTCCAAGTAAATGGAAAATTTCAACTAAAGACAAAACAATTTATGGGAATGAAGGTGGAAGATAACCTATTTATGATGGAAAGGAAGGAAGACTAATATTTTTTTCTGTTTTCTTCTCATTTTGTGAATATACTTGTTATAAAGTAACAGAAATCTTGCAAGGAAGAGACAAAACCAAATTGAAAAGTCATCCCATATCACATTAGGAGCAGGTGAAGACATAAAAAGACCCTAGCACTTACCTACCTTGATTACTTTTATTTGTGTTACCGCTTTAATAGGTAGCGAGAAATAAAAATTAAGAATAATACTCTCTTTCTCTCTAAGCACTGCATAATCATAATTCTCTTTTTGGTATCCCACATTTCAAATCTTTCCATAATGGGAACTTGTTGAAATTAGCTATCTGGCTTTTTGCTGTATTTGTTTTCTCTTCCCGGCTGGATGATAATGCTACTGTTCCATTTCTTGATAGGCTAAGGTTTTTATTAAAGATATTCTGTTACTGTTCCTAGAGTGGGTGAAAGAAAATAGTTCACTATACGTTGTATTGTGAGACCTTATAGTTAATTACTCTGAGCAGTTTCAAAAAAAAAAAGTTACTCCGAGCGACTTCTAAAGAGATGGTGCAGAGATATAATTAGCCTCTTTATTATCAACCTCTTGAGTTACTGAAAGGGAAATGGGCTTGATTCTTTCGTAAAATCTATCCTTCCTCTATTCTAATTTTAACTCTTATCTTGTTAATTATATATAGGTTCTGATTGTCTATTTCAATTCCTTTTTTCTTACAATTGGTTGTTATCAATGGTAGAACATGTGATCTATTATTAAGTACATTTGTTAGAATCTGTTACGATGTCTATCTAATTCAGCATTTCAGAGATCCAGGAATCTCTTGTACTTTTCTTCCGAGCTTCTGGAATACACATGCCCTTGTGTCTTATTCTGGTCTTAAGATAAGCCTTTTGAACTTTTGCTCAAAGGATCATTTTGTTGCAGGTATTCAAGGGAAGACTGAAAGCAAAATATACAGTAATCAGCACTCAATCTTGGGAATGAATGTTTGTACACCATGTAATGTTGGTAGGAAGTGTTTCTTACATTCTGGAAGCTCAAAGGAAGCTGAGATGGGAAACAATTCTAGGCCAATGGACTTTGTTAGAGGACGTACGGAGGACCATACAAGGTATTTCCCAAGTGGTGCTCCACTTTCTAGGTATCACATCGAGCAGGATGCTGATATTGTCCATATAAAGGTTCTTCGCAACAACGCCTTTGTAACTGTGACAGATTCGAAAGGGAATAAAAAGTTTGGAGCTAGTGCAGGTAAGCTAACAGGAAAAGGAGTGAAAGTTGCAAGATACGCTGCTGAATCAACTGCAGAACATGTTGGCCGTGAAGCCAGAGACCGGGGCTTGGGGTCAGTGGTCGTGAAAGTAAATGGCTTTACTTACTTTAAGAAAAAGAAGCAAGCAATTCTAAGCTTCAGAGAGGGCTACACTCATTCTCGTGGAGATAAGAATCCTGTGGTATTCATTGAAGACACAACACGAAAACCTCATAATGGATGCCGCCTCACAAAGAAACGTCGCATCTAATTGCTAATCTGTTGATCAATGTGTCCTGTTATTTGGAATGCGATGAGTCCTTAGTCTTATATGTGTTACAGGGGATGAAATCCTTTTAACAGTTTAATAAACAGTCCCTGCTAGTTTTTGGTGGCTTTCAGCTGTCTAGTGAATTTCTTCTTATCAATTTAGAGAGAGCATCTAATGTACTATTGACAGTATCAGATACGTAGCAAATACGGCCTTGTTTTGTACAATTGGTGTGAGATTTTTTTTGTCGACACTCTGAAATAGTATGGCGGAAACTGTTGTTTGTGTCAAAAAGCTGTATTATCAGTATTTGTCATATTTGTAGTTGGAATTGGAAGTAGGGGTGTACAAGCCAAATTGTCCAGTCAAACCCCAAAAAAAACTGATTTGTGATTTGGTTTGGTTTGGTTGGTTTTGCGATGAAAAAAAATAAATCGATTGTTTTTGGTATGGTTTGGTATTTAATAGAAAAAATTCAAATTGAATTCAAACTAAATCGATATAATACATATATAACTTTTTTTATATACAAAAATATTAATTATAATATGCTTTGTAAGTATTTTTTGAATTAGTTTATTACTTTTAATGTTTACATATATTATTTTATATTTGGGCTTGTAATATGATAAAAAATTGACATATTTTGTCTTTTCGTGAGTTTTTGATATGTTTTCCTTAGACAGTGTCTTGAAGATGACATTGTACATCTTATTTTTTTCGATTTTATTTATTCAAGTATCTTAGAGATGTCATTATGCAATATAATCACACAATCAAGAGAACAATCTTCAATTGAGAACTTCAAGTCTGACATTAAATCACACGGTCAAGGGAACAATGATCTATTTTTCAAACACGGTTTAATTACAAAAAAATCCAAAAAACCAAAAAATTGGGAAAATCGAAAGAACCGACTAAAATCGAAACCGAAAAAAATCGAGAAATCCTTTCTTTCTCGTCCACTCAGGGGGTGCGGACACACCTGCGCGGATTACAGGTGACAGTTACATGAATAGATTGGTTTGATTTGGTTTATAAGTTTAATAAACCGACATAATTGATTTGTTTTTTTTTAATGATAAACCAAACCAAATCAAACCGACTACACCCCTAACCGGAAGTGTACCTGCCTAGACCCTTTTCCTTGCAGAAACAAGAGCAACTTTCATAAAGTACGCTTAACGCATTGATAGTTTCAATAATTACATATTTTGTCAGACGCCAAATTTTGATTTCCTACAAAAACAGTAACTCTATTTATGATGGAGTTTCCGAAAAGTAAGAGTTCTTGTTGTCCTTCGTCCTTACTATATTAAAAGAGTCTTCTTTGCCCGCCCTATAAAGCAAACCACCAAAAAAGAAGAATTATATACTAAGTAGAGGCAACAAATATGGAAGCACTGAAATCTGCATTAATGAACATAGGACAGGACAACTACCCACAACACATTGGTAAATTTGTTTCTGTTTCTGTTTGTGTGTTGGTTTTTTTTTTCTTTTATAGAGATTTTCATGAAGTTCATATTTTTTTTGAGCCATAAAAAGTTGTAAATAATGTTCATCATGCTTGCTTGAGTTTTGTCAGGGCGGCAATTGGGCGAGTTGGTTCAAGTTTGGATGGGTCATAATGGATTAAGACAATCATTGGGTTAAGACCCAACCCAACCCAAACCAAATTAGTTTGGATCACAACAGGTTGGGTCAAAATAGGTTAGGTAATGGATTATATAACGGGTCAAAATTCAACTCAATTCAATTTTTACTAAGATTAATTGTTTTATTTGTTCTTTTAAACTATTTAGCACTTAATAAAATTATGCTTTCTTTATTATGGCTATATATAACATATCAAATTGAAAAAGATAAAATATTTTAACAAAATTTCTCATGAGCCAATTTGGGTTATATATCAACCCATATTTGGTAAATTTTACTTAAATCCCATAGTGAAAAAGTCAATTACAACTTATCCCTTCTGTTTCTTAAATTACCCGAATTCCCTGTTTTTGGCAAATTTTCGGATACATAAGTATTGTGCCTGATACATCACAAATTGATACATAATATTTAATGCTGTTGAGTTTTTTTATGGAAAGGTAACTTAAATCAGATTAAGTTTCTTTCTTTCAATAAATCACGTAGTTAAAGAAGGGAATTAACCCAAACAAACCGTAATAGTTTGAGGAATTCAAAAAATTCAAAAATCCATCGAGCAGAGCATAGAGTTCTATCAAACTTCAATCCAAATTTTGAAATCCATCAAACTATTCGAGATGAATATCTCGATTTTATTAAGACATTCTGGAGTTTGGCAATTTGAGGTGAGTTATGAACGGTACATAAGTGATAGAATCGTAGTGGCGACAATATATAGTTCATGAATCTAAAATCAACAATTGTTGCTGAATTGAGCATAGATGAATCATTGAAAAACGTTAAAATACGATACATCGTGCAAGGTAACTCATCGCCAATGATTATTCGTAATGATATGGATGTTAAGCTTTACATAGAGTTTAAGAAGTACGAGCCTGGATTCGTAATGTATCACCTGTGCATAACAACATCAGATAGAAAGAGTTGTGAGATATTATCATTCAATGCTACATCTGGTGCAATTGTTTGTATCGAAGCAAACACGAATGATACACAAGTTCTTAGTTTAGATGAATCTGAGAATGCTGCAATCTGTTATATATTGGAATTGGATGTGATGAATTACATAACTGATACAATTGGTGTGGAAGTGAAGGAAAAACAATTGCATAAGGACAAAGAAATACTAGTTGATGTAATGGCCAAATATAAACTTGATAATGGATTCAATTTCAAAGTTAAAAAATCTGACAGTAAAAAGATATGGGCATTTGAAGTTATTTTGCTATGTATATGGTATTAAATGAGTTCTGAAATGTTAATGATATATAGAAATGTTATGTTTCATTAACAAATCTGATAGCACTTTAAAATTATGATATAAAACAGATACAGATACATAGTGTCTAGATATATATATATATATATATATATTGAGTTTGATACATTGAGTATAATTTTTTAATAATTATCTAATACATATAGTTATAAATTTATTTTATAGAAAGTGAGTGGAAATTTGAACCTTGATACATTACAAAACACTGTATCTCAATAGTTAAGCAACACTCTGTACATTTCAGGTTATATCAGGTTCATTCAGTTTTTTGAGTTTTTTACTCATGATACATCATAATATTATGTATCTAATAAAGTTCAATAAGATTCCCTAATATTCTTTTGATTTCGAAATTTAGTTATGAAAATGACTATTGAAATAAAAAATGAAGGATCTAATACATGACCATGAAATGTATCAAGAGCTATAGCTTATCATAGATGTATCATATTGATCATAAATTGGCTTTGATACATTATCTTTAACGTATCAATAGCAACCTGCTCTCCATGGAATTCTGCAGCATCTGATTCCATATGATGTTCTGATACATCATCAATTTCTTGTATCATCTTGGATGGTTCTGCTTTCTAAAAAATATAACAATTACTTATAAAAAATTACTATTAAAATAAAAATTAATGATCTAATATACGACTATAAAATGTATCAAGATCTATAGATCATTACTGATATAGCAGATACAAGAGCTATGTAGCAACAGATTGGTCATAAATTTGGTTCTGATAAATTACCTTTAATGTATCATTAGCAATATATTGTTCAGTAAATTCTGCAGCATCTGATATCATGTGATGTTCTGATACATCATCCATTTCCTGTATCGTCTTGAATGGTTCCGCTTTCTAGAATTATAATAACAATTACTTATAAGAATGACAATTAAAATGAAAATTAATAATCTGATGACAATTAAAATGAAAATTAAAGATGTGACATATGAACATGAAATGTATCAAGTAGTTTAAAAGTATATCAAAATAGAAAAACAGGATTATCAAGAACTACATGATGTATGCACCTGAATATCTTCCTGGCCATGAGATTGGTCATGAGCTATGGGGGAATCAAATTTATTTGTATCATTGTGCTCCTCCAATATAATAGTTGCTTGTTTTTCTTCCACCACATGAAATAGTTGAACAAAATCATCTTTTTGAATTGGAGATGATGTGCCAGTCATGTGGTGCACTATATTATCAATGCCTTTCAAGAGATCGATATGATTTGAATCGATTTTATTCTCTAGTCGCTTGAATAACTCATACCTTTGGAAGATTAGGGCGTGTTGTAACATCTTTAATTTTTTTCTCTGCTTCTTGGGGTGCTTGTTGCACTGGAGATTTGGACTTTAATTTAGCACGTAATTTATTCATAACTACGGAATCGTTACGATGTTTGGATCTAATCTCATTGTAACCTCCCCAAGATGAATCAGAGCCAGGAGAAACGAGTACTCCTTGATGTTGGTTTAACTGAGTAAGACCAATACTAAAAGATGGATCGAAATCCATATGTTTCAAGTAATGTCGATGAAAACTAAGAAAGTTTTAAAAATAAAATCGAAGAAAAAATTATAGTGAAGAAAAGATGAAATTGAAGTTGAATGCGAATGGAGAAATTGTATTACCTTTTTTAGAAGTTCGAATTTGAGAAGAAGATGGACTGAAATTGAAAAAATGAAACCGCTTCCCTGATGACTTGAAATTAGGCAAAAAATTAGGATAGTTGTGAAGGAGTAATGAGATGTATCGGATAGTTGGAGAGAGAAAGAATAAAAGAGGGATTTTTGATATTTTTATAAATGGTAGGGAATAATAGTAAATATTGATATATAAGGCGTGTAGTTAAGTAATTTTTTCATATTTTTATGGGTTGAAATGAGTTGAGTTGAAATGGGTTGAGCTAATGAATGGACGGGTCAATAACCAACCCAAACTTAAACGGATTGGGTTGAATTGAGCGGGTTGAGTTTATTTTGCCACACCTAATTTTGTATTCGTCTATAATGAAAGTTACTTAGGGATCATGATTTAGAGCCTCTTTGGATTAGCTAATTGTAAAAGCTTTTAAGCCCCTGCTGGAACTTATTTCGTAAATAAACAGTTAATATTTGGATAACTCTTAAGAAGAAGTTGATCATTTTTTTTTTGGTAGTAGACTTACTAAAATATCCTTACAATTTTTGCAAAAAATTATAAATTTCAAAAATAAGCCTAAAGAAAAGGAGCAAGTACATATACAGAGGAAGTTCAATCAACTTACATGTTTTTGTTGTATACTTTAGAATTTTGTGATCTATTTTGATGCAGGATGTCTATGCAATTTTAGATACCCTAGAGGATTTGCACAATCTGTAATTATGTCTTGTCGCACTAGACTTAGTACAAGCATATATAAAACCTTTGATTACTTACTGATTCGCGCTTACATATTTGATAGATCTTTAAGTTCAGAGAACTTCTAGTACTTGTGTGTGACAGAGAAGTTATCTTTGAATCAAACTAAGAGCTTTTCCACGATGTTTTTACAGATATAGGGAGAACACTGAGAGATATCCCACCAGCTCACTATACATTAAAAGTAGATTCATTCTCATTCCTTGTTCAACTGCTTGAGAAAGCCGGAAGAAAAAAGTTATGAGTCTGAGATTTTTGAAGCCAGTGGTCACAAATGGTGAAGTACCAATCCAACTTCAGATTTCCGTTTTATCTTTCGGGTGTAAATGTGTTTGATTTCTTTAAATGTGGTTTCATATTCTTGAAGGAAACTGTGTCTCTATCCAAATGGCGATGAAGAAAGAGGTGGAAAGGGATACGTATCTCTCTACTTGGCCATCACAAACACGAAGGCTTTACCTCTTGGTTGGGAGGTTAATGTGAGTTTCAAGTTCCTCGTGTTTGATCAGACACGTGACAAGTACTTGACAATTCAAGGTATGTTATATGTTTCGTCTTTTCAGTTCTAAACAAACAAGTTTTAATTTTGATTTCATAATTTTCAATTTTCAGATGTCAACGAGAAGCCAAGACGCTATCATGCAATCAAAACTGAATGGGGGTTTTCCCAATTACTCCCATTCTCTGTGTTCAATGATCCTATAAACGGATACCTTGTTGGTGACAAATGTGTATTTGGTGCTGAGGTTTTTGTTATCAAATGTAGTGGTGCAGGAGAACTTCTACCCCAGCCCAAAATATCTTATTAATGCTATTTGCACTTGGAGAATCTCTAATGTTTCGCGTTCAAAGAACTCAGTTCGTTCAACAAGTTTCACTCTTCAAGATTGCAAGTGGTATATATATTGTTCACTCTTTCATTTGTATATATTCTGAAAGCAGACAATTTAAGGACAGACTAATATAATGCTGTCTAGGAAGTTAGAGCTGCATCTCAATGGATACCCTGCAGATGAAGTTGGAATCCGCTTAGATGACACACCTAAGAGTTTATGCAGATTATAAGCTGTCGATAAAGAATCAAGTGGATGGAGAGGATGTCATGGATACAGGTTTTATGCGTACTA
This sequence comes from Solanum dulcamara, assembly GCF_947179165.1. Taxonomy (NCBI): domain Eukaryota; kingdom Viridiplantae; phylum Streptophyta; class Magnoliopsida; order Solanales; family Solanaceae; genus Solanum; species Solanum dulcamara. The sequence goes on along the minus strand of NC_077241.1, from coordinate 71,089,531 downwards.
ATCTTGGTTTTACCTACTGGAGAGTGAGTAGTGTACCTTTCTAATTTATGCACTGAACAAAACCTTAAACACTACTTTATATTGTGCAGGAAGTACTGGATATGATCTTGTGAGGCTTCCACATCTTCCCTGGGTGTAGTTGGCTTGGTGATTACTGATTATTGAACAAGGCCTCTTTCACACTTAAACTATAGTACTTATTTCAGTTGCTGCACCTTGCCTTTGTACATTATTTCATGAAACTAGCAAGATATGATACAAGCTGCTTTTACTCTTCATCTGTTGGCAATGCATACTACTCTTGTGAAAGCTATCCAACTCAAGTGTTGAATACTTGTTGTAGCAGCATCAGTAGATTTTGGATTTGATATTGTACCCTCTTTTAAGAAAAGTTACCCCAATGCTCAAGCACCAGAGACAAATCTTTTAATACTTGCTATTTTAAATTTAACATATAATATATGTATATCGGTTCGAGAAATTTTGGTAGTTCTAATAAAATAAAAAAATTCACCCTAAATATTTGGTACAGTTATAAATATATATATTAAAACCTTGGATTTTATTTTTTTAAAAAAAAAAATAAAGATCAATTTGATACAGTTTGATTCAATCGGCTTTTTAGAAATAACTGACCCCCTAATTAACATGAATAATTGTTCACCAAAAACAATAGTGGGAATATGTATTATACAAAAGGGGCAGCCCGGTGCACTAAAGCTCCCGCTATGCGCGGGGTCCGGGGAAGGGCCTGACCACAAGGATCTATTGTACGCAGCCTTGCCTTGCATTTCTGCCAGAGGCTGTTTCCAAGGCTTGAACCCGTGACCTCCTGGTCACATGGCAGCAACTTTACCAGTTACTCCAAGGCTCCCCTTCGGAATATGTATTATACAAAAAAAAAAAACAACAAAAAATTTAGTATAATTTCACAGTTGAGGTATAGAGAGGGTGGTGTGTATGTAATTCTATCTCTATCTTATGAAGCTAGAGAGGTTTATTTTCAATAAACCTTCGGCGCAAATAAAACATATTAAACTCAAGTATGGAAAGAAAATACAGTAATGAAGAAATCATGCTAATTAAAGATAAAGGAAAAGAACAATAGCAAAACGACAAACAAGACGTAATCAAAGCAAATGAAAAAACAGGTAATAAAATCGAAGAATAACATAATAGCATAGAAAACTAAACAACGCTGAAATATCTACTAACCTTGTATCCTAATTCTTGCCCTTCATACCCTCATATTCATGTCTTTGGTAAGTTGCATGCGTGTCATATTTTTCCTAATCACATTTCCTCTATATTTCTTCAGCCTACCTCTACCTCTCTTGACGCAATTTAGTCAATCTCTCACACCTACTCACCAAGATATCTGCACATTCTTTTCTTTACATGTTCGAACCATTTGAGACTCGCCTCCGTCAACTTATCTACCACGGAAGCCACTCCCACCATGTCCCGAATATCTTCATTGATACTAATCTTATCTCTCCTAGTATGCCACATATTCATCTCAATATCCTCATTTTCGCTACTTTCGTTTTCTCAACGTATAATTTTTTAGCTGGCTAACGCTCATCTCATATAACATAATTGGTCTAACAATCACATTACAAAAATTATACTTATTTATGAATTATAATTTGCTCATTTAGTAACATTATATAAGAATTGTAATTTTTATAATTGTAGAATTTTTATGTTTATAGAAAGAAAAATATCTTTAAAAATCTAAATTAAATGTCCAAATAAAATTTCTAACTTCAAACAAATCGATTCCATTTAAAATAATGTCCAAAAGTCCTGAATTTCCTTGGAGCCTGAAAACCAAAGAGTCGTTTTTGTCACTTACCGTAGGGTTTTGTTTGGTATTTAAAACAATAAAATAAACAAAATGTGTGTCAATTTTTTATTTTTATGACCATGTTTTTTTTTTATTGATGTAGAGATTTTTTGAAAAGTTCATATGTTTTTTAGACATGTTCACGATGTTTGCTTGAGTTCTCTATTCGTCTATATTAAAGTTATTTAGCGATGATTTGTTTGTCTAATCATTAAGTTTAGGTAAGTTTGCAAGTATCTACGTGCTCAAGCAGAGCTAAGTGGAGGTTCACGAATTCAGTAGCTTTTTTTTGGACTCTGTATTTGTATTTGAAAATTAAATATATATATATATATATATGCGTGTGTGTATTAACTTGTGAACCCCTAACAAAAAACTAATGGTTCAATGGTAAGGAAGGAACCATTAAAACGCTTTCCCACACTAGAGTTATGAATTTGAACCCCAAAATCCTAATGACTCAACATCTAAAGTCACTGGAGGGTTTTATTCTAAAAAGAAAAAGTTATTGAGTTCTAAATAAACTATTTATATTTGTCTTTGTACCAAAGCTACTTGTTGTGCTGAACCCATAATCGGCATGCTAGCTCCGCGATTGCATTAGGTTGAATAATTGTCCATGTCTCCTGGTATAATCTCTCACATAGCTTTGTACAGAGACAAATATAAATAATTTATCTAGAACCCAATAACTTTTTCGGATCTAAATAATTTGTCCATGTCTCCTGGTATTCGAATTTTGTATTTTGTGTGGGAAAAGATGCATTCTATTTGGTTTGATTTGATTTTATATAGCCAAAGGAAGAATTTCTTTTCTCAAAAATATCTCTTTCTTTTTTTTCCCCAACGACAAAGGAACGGATCAAGATGTGATGCCTGCCTATCATGCCAAAGGCGCTGCTGGTGGATATGCCAGGGATTCGAACCCCCAGTATTCCTATCAATACTTCGATTTTCAAGGCTGTATTCCGATCAGTGGGGGGAATCTTTGGTTCTATCGAACATACAGAGAATTGAAGGTAGCATTTTATCGATGTCAAGTCATGGACCGCCCGTTTAGCTTATGGCATTGTCAAATCTACGTAGATAAGGAAAAGGTTATGATTCCTCTCAATAACATGATGATGTAATTGGTTTGGTTTCTTTTTAATCAAACCAAAGTCTAAATCCCAACAGAGAGAAAGGAGTAGGGGTGATGATGAGTTATGTACATGAGTCCTTATTGGCAGTTTAATTTGCTAAAACAATATTGATGTGGTTCTTCAACTAGCTTAGTTGAATCAATTTTCTGATACTCCATCATGAAATGAAATTAAAGAAAAGAAAAAAATAATACGCCGAGGATCACACTCATAGGAGGAATGATGAGCTTGGCTGCTTAGAGCGATGGTGGAGGGTATAGCATTTGCAGGGCATCTGAATAAATTCTACTTACAAGATTAACAAGCCAACTATTTACAACAACAACATACCACCAGCTCACTATATATTAAAAGTAGATTCATTCCCATTCCTAGTCTGGTGTTTTGTACGACCATTTATGATCTTGTGAGGCTGACTTGTTAAAGGTACAAGTTTGATCGGAGACATGCGATGACGATGATGACATGTAAATCACAATTTCTGGCATTTGCCCTGGGTGCAGTTAGCTTGGTGATTATTGTACCAGGCTTCCTCTTCATCCTTTAACGGCAAGGGACTTTATTTCAGTGCTGCACTTTTGCCTATGCAAATTATTTTATGACACACTGTTCTGTTAACGATGCATATTGCAGTAAGTCATTAAATTGTTATCCTTCATCTGTTGACAATGCATATTGCTCTTGTGAAACCTAATCCAATTCGTCAAGATATTGAATAGACGTTGCATACCAAGCATACACAAAACACAGTAAATGAAATAGCCTGAGTTCAAACTTACATGAGCTGAATTGGGTTTCAATTATGAACATATGTGTTCATTTACACCTCTACAGTTATTAGTCTTACTAGCACACTGCATTACACATAAGTAACATGATCAATCCAGGAAAAAACAATCACCATCTGGTACTAACACAATTCCCTAAACTATCATCGGTAGCTACTTAACTTTAAAAATCTCAAGAGCAGGGCAAATACAACTACAAGATTAGAAATTACCGTAACATCCTTTAAGATAAACAGATCAACTAACAGTTGACGAACCACTTATGCTGGAGTTACTCTGGAAACTGTAGCTACTTAGCACGTATGGAGAAAAACATGGCAAACACTGTGTACGAGATTAGAACCTACCATAAGATCCTTAAAGAGAAAAGGACAGTACAAACCGCAACCACCAATTCTGTTGGCATTGCCTGTTTTCCGTGGACTCCCACGATAACTCTGCACTGAACACAGTTGTCATAGCTGTTATGCAAGTGAAACAGTTAAACTTCATATCGTCAAAACTCAATAGAGAATCAACGAATTAATGGACCTTGTGATGCGATATCAGGAAGATCTGAACTAGTTGAGAACTTCAGCCATCTCTTCCTCTCGATAAGCTTAATGCATGGTTGCAACACCAACCCGATTGCAACAGCAGCGAGGCTTACAAGCATAACTTTGATTGTAGAGAAGGCCAATACAACACCGATAAGAATGGCTGGAGGCATACACAACAAAACGGCTCCAATTGTTCCCCCGGGTATCCTGAATGGGCGTGGTGCATTCGGATACTTAATCCTCAACCATACAAATGCTATAAATTCCAAGATCATTCCGAAACAATACAAGAAATTTTCTGCTGCTACTATCTCCTGAAAGCTCAACCATGAAAGTAAAATCACACCAGAAGCCGAGAAGAGAATCCCAAGTAGTGGAGTTCCATGGCGAGATCTCTTTGCGAAGAACTCAGGGAGCATTCCCCTCTCAGCCATACCAAGTAACTGAAAAGAGTCACTGCTCATTTCAGCTACAAACATCCCCATGTTAGATACTGCAGCAGCCCCTTGAACCCAACATCTCAGCCAAACTCCACCAAGTATCTTCGCAACGTCTGAGAAATAGCCATCAGTCCACAATTCACGCTCGAGGGGAACAGCTCCAGTACCAATCATCAAAGGGAAAAGATAAGACAGCACAACTAAAATCACAGCATAAAACAAAGCCTTAGGCAGAGTCTTTTTCGGGTTACGTACTTCTCCAGCAAGAGTACTTATCGAATCCCAATAGTTCAGATTCCAAAAAAGAGTATTCAGATACAAGTTCCAATCAATACTATGTACATCTGCTACCAACCATCTCCCAGGCCTAATTTTGGGAATAGAAATGAGCCCCATAACCACGAAAGGTAGCATGGACAATATACCAAGCGAGACAGCTACCCATCCAACAATCGTTAAACCTCTATAGTTCATATAAGTGAGAACCATAGTAAGTGCTAAAACAGCTATAATCCTAGGAAGCCCACCACTTAATGCAGGGATAGCTGATTTAAGGTAATCTAGGAACATAACAGGGTAAAGTGCATTGTCAATGACTCCACTAAGCCATTTCATCCAACCTTGTTGAAACCCCCAATATGGACCTAAAGCAGATGAAACCCACACAACATAACCACCATTCTCCGGGAACATAGTGCCCATTTCAGCAGTAATTAGTGCCTCAGGGACACTCCATATTAATGGGAAAATCAAGAATCCAAGAAGAGCAAAAAGAGGACCAGCTGCTTGCACAGTGTCCTCAACACCAAAAGGTCCACCAGAAACCTCATAGAAAATGAGGAATATTAGTGGCAAGAGTGAAACTTTCTTGGAATTATTTGCTCTAGGAGATGGAACCTCGTTAATCCCTATGTACTCAGCACCATTGTAATCTCCCATAGGAATTGCAGCTTCTCTTTGAGCTGAAACCCTCAATTTCTGCATTTTACAGTAAACATCTTCATCAAAAAGAAACAATTTTTTTAACAATTGATAACATGGGGTTGTACAAGAAAGCAGTTAAATTACAAAAACAATAACAAAACAATCGATCATGACAAAATTAAATAATGGGTCGTCGATTTTTTATATCAAAAACTCAATCTTGAACAATCCCTGAAAATAAAACTTTCTGCCCTTCAACCAATTGTCATGCATCAGATCTCAGTCAAAATGTATAATAAAAGAACTATTTTTAAAAAAAAAAGAAGATAGAAATAGGGTAAAGAGAATAATGACCACGAAGAAAGGTAAATCAATTTGTGAAGTTCAACCATTTATAGCCCTCAAAAAATATTGCAAAGCGCAAGATTTCTCAAGCAGAAATGTAGTACCCAGAGATTTTGATAGATCAACCCTATTTTTGTTCCTGAGAATTGACAGTTCAGTGAGGGATTAAAGATGGTGGTGAGGGAGGGAGTGCAAGAAAGTTTCTGTTGCGTGGCACACAACAGATTTAACATTTCAATGCCCCTAATGGTACGATTCCCAAAGTCAAAGATCTAATTTAAATATTTTTTTATATATTTACTCAAATAATTTTTTAAATTTAAAATTAAAAATATTAATTATTATAGATATAATAATAAAATATTTATGTCCATTTTTTTTTAAAAGGGCATAAAATTCATACATAATGAATAAAAATAAACATAGTAAGTAAAGGTATTACCACACTAATTTATGTGGTACACATGGAGTTTTAAGTGTAATCGAATTTTTTATTGTTTTTTAGATATTTAAATTGTAAATTATTCAGATTTATAATAGTTTTAAGTAATTTTCACATAATATATGTTAATCTCTTTATTTTAATTTATGTGATATAGATAGAATTTTGAGAGTCAATTAAATTTTTAATATTTTTTAGATATTCTAACTTGTTAATTATAATTATTACTATGATTTATAATATTTTTTACATAATTTTTAAATATATAAATTATTAAAAAATTTAATAATGTAATATCAAAATAACCAAATTACCTTATTCTTGAAGAATGAGAGAGCAAAGGGATTGATAAAAAAAGATCTTTTATTCTTCTTATATATAAGATCATTATTGGATCCGCATATATTTGGTAAAGAGAATAGTCCTATCAATTCCTAATGAGAAGTTTTCCTGGTGAAAGCAAAAAATCCATCATTCAATCCACAACAAATCGAATGAAATCTAGCGAAAAAAGAGAGAACACTTTGCTGAGGAATAAAGTAGCTCATCTACTAGATTTTTACTTGAATTCCCCCTAAACAGGAATTTCTATAAGGAAGAGGCTGGATTAATAAAAAAAGATAAGCAGACTGATAAGCAAATTATCTTCAGTATCGATAAAATTCCTATTATTGATAGGCCGGAATGATGGGAAAAGAGGCCCTTCCTCCTCCAATAAAGAAGGAGGAATAATCAAAAAATGGACCTGTAATAAAATGGAAAAAGAGCCTAAACTGCTCTCGAACTATTGAAAATGGTACAAAAATATCTCTCGTGTCCTTTTCTATTAAAGAAAAGATCATTTTTGAATCTAAAGATGGATGTCAAAGGTATTTTAGGCCCAATAGATGAATAATAGACATTTTTATACCATTTTCAATAATTCAAAGATATTTTAAACCCTTTTCCGTTAATGAAATATAAATGACTAGAAAGCACACACATCGTCCATGGTGCTTCTAGCCACACATATATAATAGTGAAATAAATGTGCAAGATGTTGATGGGGCCTAATATTGTGGACCAAATAAAGTACTATTTTTGCTAGGTGTCCAACCGATCAATAAATTGAATAAAAAAATTATTGATTTATATTGGGTTAATAATTATTTAATGGTTTATAAAAAAAATATTAGATTATCAATTTGGTATTGGTTTTTTTAATATTGGGTTATTGATTAAATCGATAGCCATTAAAATTATAATAATTTACTATTTTAATTTTTATTAATACATAAATATCAAAGTATCAAACAAAAGATATTAATATAATCACTATATCAGATTATTAGTACCCTACATAATTCACAGTTTATACTATATTTACCCTTTAGGCGTTAGTATTACTTTAGTTTCACAATGTCAAAATTTAAAGAACTTAGAACGGTGGAGGCTACGTTTTGTAACTACATCGGCAAGGGTTAAGCATGGGTAGGGTTGTGAATTGTGAGTATTCACAACAAAAACGTCTGATTTACTTGTTTTGTTGTATGCCTATATCGCATCAAATTGTTGGAGAAGTCGTATATTTGTTTTGAAAATATTTTTTTATTGGTTAAACCGAAACTAAATCATTAAAGACCAAAAAATGATAAACCAAAAATTGATGACAGATATCTTATTGGATTTTTATCGGTTTAACGTATTTAAAAATTGAAAATCAATAAACCAAACCGATCGATACACACCCCTAGACACAATTATTTCAAAATTTATTCTAAAAAAACTTTTATTTTTATAATTAAGAAAATTCTCATTTTATCCTTAATTATATAATTTATAATTACAAAAATATCTAATATTTATTTTAGATCATAAATATTTTTTTTTCAATAATATCATATAATTTGAGACGAAAAAATAATTTTTAAAAGGTCATTTTCTGGAAGATGTATATATGAAAGGCTGAAATAGTACGAGGATATGGGTGATCCATGTGAATCTCCTTAAGTTAGAAAATCCAATATTATTTGAATTAAGAAGATCTTTCTTTTTTTAATAAATTATATTTATTATATATATAATGCGTCTAAACTATATAGTTTTTTTTTTATTGCTTATATAAATCGGTTGAAAGTCTAAACTAGATGGGCATCATCTGAAAAGTAATAATTATGTATAGAAGAACTATAAATCATAGAAGTTACTATGAGGGTTCTTACTTCATACCCAACTGTTTCCAAATATATGAAAAATCACGTACCACCTCCCATTAATAACAGGTAATTTTATCCATCGAATCTAGGACAGATGAGAAGACTTATAGGACAGATGAGAAGACTTACTTTTTTTTTGTCTCCGCTAAAAATTGAACCTAAAACTTTATAGTTTTCAACAACTTCATTAATCACTAGGCTACTTCAATTTTTAAAAATTATTTTTCAACAAACTTCAAAAATTCATATATTCTATCGAAATTCAACTAAATTTATAACTAAATGCTAGCTTTCTTTTATTTTAAATTCCATATCCTATCAAATACTCACATAAATTGAGATGGAGGAATAAACGTAAACAGACATGGCATGTGGCCTTGCTGGCCACTAAAAGATTGGATCGGATTTATTTTAGGGAGACTTTAATCAATCCAAATAATTGGGCCATTATAGGCCCATAGGCTTAGATCAATTGCCCCCCAACTAAGGGAACCTGAACCGGGAACTTTGTTTTTTGTTTTCAGAGTATATCCACTTCTTTAGTGGATGTTTGACCATAAAAAAAGAGTTACTTTAATTAAACTTTTGAAGGTTGAAGTTGCAGCTGTGTTTAATCATATTTTTTATAATAATTATTGAAAATTTAAATAAATTATTTTTGCGAGATTTCTTTCCGGATAATATTGTCACAAATATAGATAAAATACTAAAGTATTTTAAAACATTTAAAGATCATATAGGTCACGGGTTCAAGCCTTGAAAACAATCTCTGACAGAAATGCAAGATAAGGCTGCTTACAATAGACCCTTGTGGTCGGACCCTTCCCCGAACCCTGCGCATAGTTGGAGCTTTAGTGCACCGGGCTGTCCTTTATAATATAACAATTGTGGTACCCCAGATTGAAGAAATTTCCAAATGAATTGAAAAGAATATCAATATAACGCCAAAATGTAACCTGTGCGGAGCAAGCCTACACTGGCCAGATAAATAATCTATTCCAAGTCTGACTTTTAAAGCAAACTCATTGAAAAAAAGACAGGCCAAAAGCGATTCGCTTCTATTCTCGTAAGCCCATTTCGGGTTGATTCGATTCCCCCGCTTGCCCAGCAATCGCTGCAAGTGCTTGAGAATGAGTTCACGCCGACCCAGAGTGGATTCTAGGGGAAGGGCAGAGCCTCGTCGAAGCTCTTGAACCTATTCCGAAGTCACTTGAGGATGCGATTTCCGATCTGATTGATGTTCCGACATCCCGAATCGAGCCTATTTTGGCTATTACCTTCTCTATGACTTTGTTCTCATCCCCAAACCCTTTTCAGTGTTTTACCATTCGAAGTCAGTCTTCTCAAATACTATCTGAGACAGTCGCTTGCTTCAGCATAAGAGCATAAGATAAGAATGGTCTGGTATTCAAGTTCATTCGGACCTCGTGATTTAGCTTAGAATGCTTATTCTGGACTTAGTGTGGCTGGAGAGGGGCTCATAGCAACTTTCAGTCGAAAAAAGACCTGTTGCTTTCTTTCTTGAGTCTGTTGGTTAACAACCAAGCAAATATTTCAGTCTCCTTAGGGAGGATATGAACACCATGGCTAAAGATGTCAAATCAACACCCTAAGCGACCTATTCCTGAAGTAGATGGCATCGTTTAGGAAGGCTCCAAGGCAGTTTATTCCTCGAGCAGCCGAGATATTGAAGAACTCACATTTCTCTTCAAAGGCTCTTTGGCAGCTCTCTGTCCACTCCCAATAACGGTTCCTCGGACTAGATTTCGAAGATTGAGGAGTGGCAACTCTGAATAAATTCCAAAACCTACTCCCGGATAGCAATTTCAGGAATAGGTTGACTTTCTTTTATTTTTTTATGAAAAGTGAAAGTCCTAGTGTTTTTAAGTTACTGATTACAAGACAATAATTACTTTATGGTAACATGATGATAATATTCTCTCCATCTTATAAGACATAGGTTGTCACTCTCATTACTAAAAAAAATCACTATTTTATTATTAAATCTTTTCAATGAAAAATTATTCAATGATTATTTTCATAAATATTTTAATTGAATCAATAGGAAAAAAAAGGTAGAAAGTGTTTTCATACAATAAAAAAAAACTCTCCGATATTTCAGTAAAAATCTATTTTTCATTATGCATTTTTTTAATAAGTTGATTCAGTGAAAAAATTATATTTTATAATACTCATTTTTCATTGATTCACAATGGATAAAAAATGTATTTCTAAGATAGTACTACACCAAAGTAACAAGTACCTAGTGAATAATCAAGGTTGCATAAATTAATAAAATTAATATTATTATTATTATGATAAATTATGAGTATTGCTGTAGAAAGTACACGCTCAAAGTTTAGATTGAATATAATCATCATTATTAACAAAGCAAGCCAAGTCAACCATGTGGCAATAATATTTTATGTCTCCATTTACTTTTTCACTTAAAAATATTAAATACTAGTTTTTATAATTTTCAGATACACTGCACTCATTCTAGGCGTGCAGTGTTTTTTTTCTTCATTACCCAACATACAAACCCCACATGCATTAATCTCCGTCCCCCCACCCCAACCAATTTGTTGAAAGATTATATATTTTTCGTCTCATAATAAATTTAAATTTTGAAAGTCACACATTATTATTTTATTTTTTAATAATATTTTTAAAAAGTAAGTTATATATTTAGAAATTATATAAAAAATATTATAAATTATAGAAATTAATAATTAAAAATATTTAAAAGCTATACGAATAAAGCATGATACTTTTTTATTATTATTTAGCTCTTAAAATTATAACTTAGTCATATAAATTACGATAAAGAAAACCCCATGAATTAATGTACGAAAATATTTGAACATATCTTACTGTTTTATAATTACATGTCTGAGCTCTTATTAAGTCTTAAGTAACACTTTTTAGACAATGCAAAAGGAAAATGCACTCCAAACCAGTTAATTGTCTTTTAAATTAAATATGACACGAAACTTGTTTGATAGTACAAGGAAAAAGTGTATTAATTTACGGCGAAAGTTTTGAAAAGTCAAAAATATTTATTTTAGAGAATTGTGATATTTAATTAAACTATATAAATTTAATGTTTTTGAATAGCTTGCAGATGATGTTTTTTTTCTTTAAATGCACTTTTGATAAAAAATAATAATGAAGATTTTGGAAGTTTCAGCAAGCATGCTAGTAATATACCGGGAAAAAAAAAATGAGAATTACCGGCCGACATATTTCACTGTTTTATTGCTTTAAACATGTCTATTTCATAAAATTAAAATTAAAAAATGAAGGAAATGCATAAGTATTAAACAAGTATTAGTTGTGTTTAACATGAAATGAATGGAAAAACTTTTTAAAAAATTCTAGCATATGATTTTCTCAGATGATAAGTAAATAATATAATTTTATCTTTTTTCATTTGATTATTTCGCCTACATCAAGTAGTGCCCATAGTTTGAGATTAATTCATAGTTTTTTCTTAAGAAAACGTCATCCTCATTACTACTTGATTACTTATTTAATTAGGATGATTCCCGCGGCCATTAATTAATTAATTAATAAACACAGCTAGCTATCTAGAGTTAATCAGAAAAAATCACTGTTTTACTCCTTTTAATTAAGCCGCCATGCTCATAAACTAATTAAACAAATGAATAAACCGATGGAACGTACACAAAAAGAAAAAAAAGTTTAATATTGTAATTAAATTACCTGATTGCTATTATCACCATTCTGCTGAGAAGTTTTCTTGTCTGCTACTGAATTTTGAAGAGTTTCTGATGATGTTGTTGTTTTTGTTGGCACCATTTAATTTGTAGATTAATCAGAGATTTAAATCAACAAAATGGATTTTGTGGTATATAGTTTCTCTTTGATTTACTTCATCAAGAAAATTAAGACTTGTGAATAGAGTTGACGGGGTGGGGGGTGTTTAGAGGGGAAGTGTTATTTGTGGCTAAGTACATGAATGAAGTGAGAGAGAGAAGTTAGAAAACAAGTGTACAAAGTCAAAGGTAGACATTGTTCTTATAAGATAAAAAGGAGTTTAAGTTTTTGTACATCATCATTAGTGTATAAAACTTTCGTCGTTTGAATTTGTTTGTGGTATTTTTTTATATAGTTTATTTTAAAAAGAATGAGTATTTTTATTTTTAGTAATTTTTTAATTTTATTTTTCCACATAATATGTTTAAAATTATAAAATTAAAGAATATTTTGATATATTTAACATATCTTTAATTTTATATTACAAAATTTAAAAATCTTATTTAATTTTTTAAACTGAGTGTTAAGTCAAAATACATATTTTTCAACTTGTTTGGATGGTTGTTAATTATTGTTTATATTATGTTATTAGTTTAAATATAATATTTTTTATTTTGATTGTACTTAAATTTTATTGTATTGTATCGTTAAATTCATCGTTATGTAATGATGAAAAGTTTTATTTATGTAAAAATTGATTTGATGTGATTGCGTCATTACTTTATTTCGCCCCTCATTTTTTTCTTTACGTATTGTGTATCTAATAATCCTATTTAAACTTTTATCTTGCATTTTATATAATAGCTCTATTTTGTACTTTTTTTCTTTGTAGGTGTATTCTTAAAATTTTTGATGCGTGATATTAAGTAATTAACGATAAAAAAAATACAATCTATTTAAACGTTATATTAATCAAAATAATAAAATATAATATAATACTATTATACATTATGAAACAACATATCATAATCATCCAAACAAGAACTATCCAATTTAAGTTAATTCATGATAATAAGTAAATCTAACAAGTTATATATATATAACTTAAATATTATAAGATAATTATTGATGTAGGGTACTCAAAATGCAATAATTTATGTAATATCTCTTTTGTATATTTTATAAGATATTAGAATATAATAATTTATATGTGAACTGAAATTGAGCCAATCCCATCATGTAAGCAAGCTGAATGCTTGTCTATTTGTGCCCCCAGTTGTGGGTGTAAGGTGGGATGATTGGAGAGTGTATATATATAATTATATTTCCATGCAATGATAATTTGAATATATAATATAATTAGATAGATCAATTAAAAGAGGAGAATAGAATGACAAACATCAAATCACAAAACTGCAATTAACTACCCAAATCATGTTTTCGTTCATAAAGTTTAGATTTTTAATTCATCATAGCACTTTTCGAATTATATATATATATATATATATATATATATATATATATATATATATATTACATAAATATATAGTTTGGTTCAAAAATGTTCTTGCTGTCAATACTTTGGTCCAGAAATGTCCTTATTATTATTTAATGGGTTAAAAATGCCCCTATTGTTACAAAATAGGTCAAAAATACCCTTTTCTGAATAAATTTTTTTATTTTTTTAAAAAATCCTTATTCCTTATAAAAACATTACTTTTAAACCACTTTAAGTAATAAAAATGTAGAAAATTATTTTATTCTTCGTAATCTCATTTTATCAATTAAAAAAGAATAATTTCATATACTCTAAGTTTTAATGGATAATATATGTCATATATATAAGATCATAATAAATCCACCATTAATTTTTATTCAAATAACGATAAAAGATAATTATACTAAAATAAGAAATACTTTTAATTTTTTAATTTTTTTCTAATTGAAGTAGAATAAACATTTGCTAATAAAAGAAATATAATTAGAAAAAAATGTATTTTCAAAAAGAAAATAAATAATATATTTATTTGAAAAATAATATTTTTGACTCATTAAATAACAATAAGAGCATTTCTAGATCAAAGTATTGACGATAAGGACATTTTTGGACCAAAATATAAATGAATGACATTTTTATTTATTTCAAATAATTTAAGAACATTTTTGATCATTTTCCCAAAATTAAATGAAGTGATGGTAAAATCAGTTCATAAATTCATTGTTTGTCCAACCTGCATAGGTTTGGATGAGTTAATGATTTGTTTATTTTATCAACTCAACCATTTAACCCACTTGATTCATCTCATTTAAAAACTAGGTTGGTATACAATTTAAATTGATCCTGAATTTTTTTTTGTCCAAATATTTTTAAAAATACATTTATTTGATATGTTATATATAACTTTAATATAACAAAAATATATTCTATTAGACACTTAAATAAATTATAAGAAAATAAACAGAAGATTAATTTAAAACTTGATTAAAATTGGACGAGTAATTGAATTCTGATTCAGTTTTTAGCCATTTTCAGTTTACCCATTCAGTTCAAGTAATTTTTAGATACGAATTAATAACTTGTTCATTTATTTTATTCAACTCAAATTAATTCATTCAAATTTAATTCAATCCGTCCATTTAATTAACACCCATAGGCACCCTAACAGATGTTGGCAAAAGTTAGCATGGTTTCTTGCACTCCTTTCACTCTTTTTTTTTTGTGTGTGTGATTTTTGTTCCCCTCCTTTCCTCTTTGAAAGAATTCAAGCAAATTAGCACTTCACCAACCAAAGTTAGATTATTATCTTTTTACCTTTTGAATCTCCCGTGACACTTACAAATTATTTTGTGTTACTTTATTAAAATTATCATGATGATATATAATATTATAAGTGAACATTTTCTTGCTAAATAAATCTCATCGATGACATTATCCTATTTACCCACTAAAGAAAAATAAATTCATAATCCAACTTTTATATATACCTAATAAACATGTCACACGATCACCTTTCCTTAGCTCATCAAAGATCTCTCAAATTTCACCACTTTGGCTCTATTTCCTTGTACACTTCTCATATGTTTCCAATTTGGGTGTATTTTTATAATTTGAGACAATTTCATGTGATACTAATTAAATAAAGAACGTAAATACCATCACCAAGTGGCAGAGCTAAAAGTGCAACTAAAGGAATCAAAGTATAAATAAGTAAACACATTAAGATATCAAGAAAATTAAAAATATAATATATTATATTTACACAATATAATTTCCTATTGAAGAGTGTCCTCTATTGCCATCACCACAGGCATAGCCACACATAATCTAGGTAGCCAATCGAACATCCTTCGTCGAAAAATTATATTATATATATAAAAAATTATACGGAATATATCAATCAAAAATTATTTTTCATACATGTCTATTAAATCTTGAATACCCTTTATAAAATTTCTGACTTTACCACTGACTATCACCAAATTGTCTTCTAAATAAAAACTCATGCATCACTAAAGTCGTAGTGGAATAAATAAAATCTCTCTATCACTTGATTCCAAAAAAATAATAATTAGTTTAAGCGTATGATTAAGCAACTCTCTTTTTGATATGGAGTGACTTACATACTCTTCTTGATAAAGTTATTTAATGTAAATTTAAATTAATTGGATAAGTGAAATTTAAATATATATTAAATTAATATCGTGATCACATGCACCAAGTTCACACATTATGTGCTGTGCTCTTATCAGTAGATTAAAGACATGTGAGTTTCTTTTGTGTTTCATTATTATATCGATATGTAGACCAATTAATCGAATTTAAACTTATGAAAAGAGTTTAATGGACTTTTAATATATTCTAATTTTAGTCCATCAAATTAGTTGAACCGCCCTTGACTTTGAACTACGCTTTTAGTGGCAGTAATTAAGAAGCGTAACGATTCTTCAAAGTCTATAAATAAGAGGAATATTATGACAAGTTAAACTAACTACAAAGAAGGGTTCATTTATAGAGAAAAGTAATGTTAAATTATCTTTAACCATATTTTTTTATTTCTCAAAATAGATCATCCAATAATTAACAGGTTAGGGTTCGTAAAAGTTTTCTAAACTAGTAACCACTAGTTGGACATTTCCTAAATTTCAGTTATTTTTTTATTTTTAAAAAATAAGTTTTTTTTCCCCACATAATGTCTAGAATTTATATTGAAATCCTGATTAATTGAATTCGCCCCGGATAAAGTCCATTCTAACATGAAAGAATTGGAGTCGGACAAAGACGTTCACTTTAGAGTTAGTTATTATTTCATACATTGCACGCTTGACCATATTTTAATGCCTTTAAAAAGAGCCCACGCATTCCATAGTCTATAAAGCCAAACTCCTTTGGGTAAAAAAGCTATGAGTATAATTTTGTCCAAAAGTTAGAAGACAACATAAGAAGAATAAGAAGAAAGAAGATTTGGAGATCTATATAGCAATTCAAGTAATGTGAGCTTAATTTAAAGGTCCTTTGTTAAATATTGGTAGCCGAGTTGATTGAGCAGGAAATCTTTCAAATAGAGAGTCTGAGATTTGATATTATCTACATGCGTTTTGTTGTCGAGCTTGTTGCATGGAACTTGTCTAGTGCGATTTATATATTTTATATAATTTGTGGGTTGTTACAGTGCTAGAGCGGAGTTCACCCATAATGCACCAAAGGATAGCAGTTACGAATTCACCTTCTTGTTTAAAAAAAAAAGAAGAAGAAGAGCATGTCTCAAATATTTTGATACAAATAATTTGTTTGTGCTTGGTATTTATACTAAATTATTATGTGTATTTATATATAAACTTTTATTACTTAATTACGGTGATTTATTTATATTATTACCTTATTAAATAATTAAAATATGATAAGTTGATACGATTTAGGATAATCGCCGATCGAGTATCGACAACATTTCTCCTTTACTTTTGTTCTTTTTATGTCATGTAAATAAGGGTGTTTACGGGTTAGTTTGGGTCGGTTATTGATCAAAATCAAAACTAAACCAAATCAATTAATAAATATACATCCATTGGTTTGGTTGTTCGGTTTCGATTTGATTTGGTTCGGTTATTTGATTATTAACTATACACAAAAATAAAAGAAACAATTCATTCAAAAGAAAAGAAAAAAACAATTCATTCAAAAAAAAAATGTCTCCGTACCATTTTGGATCTTATAATTCTTATATCAAAACTTTAATTATGTTTAACTTTCTGCTTATATTGTTATTTAATCCAATGTATTAAACAATATAAACTTACTGAATAATGCATAAGCTAATGATATGGTTGTACAAATAAAAGACTTATTATACCTTGCTATTTTAAATTAGTATGCTGTATTGTTTGCATTAAAAAGTGTTCATAAAAAATAATATATTATGTATATATAATTATAAAAAATATGTATATAATTTGTCAGTTCGATTCGTTTATTTCTTTAATTTTTTTGAACAAAATCAAAATCAAACCAAATATTATCGATTTTAAAAAAATGTAAAACCAAACCAAATAAAAAATCGGTTTATTTGATCAGTTTTGTTTGGTTTTTCAGTTTGAACTAAATTATTAGAAAGATAATTTTAATATGGTGTGATATTGTTCGTTATAAGCCAAATTCGAAGAATATTTTCTAAAATGTCTCACATTATTAAGAGTATCAATTGCATCTTATATACATCTTTTTTTTTGTACATTATTATAAAACTTTGTTCGTACACTTAATAATTATTGTAATAAAAAATTTAAATACCACATAAAAAAAACCTTGTATATTGCATGGATCGGTGATATTTGAGACTCTATGATAGTAATTACTTTTCAAAGACATGATGGAAAAACGATACCCTCATCCCCAATTTGACAACCCTATATATAAATATCTTACTACGATCTCATGTCAAATCTCGTTTACTTCATGCAAATCACTATTCTACCCTAATGAATTTGCTTTTCTCAGATGTTAATCGTTTTTATGACTTTGGTCTCTACTTTATTAAGTATTTGTAGTTTTCCTAATTAAGGATTAATGTCATTGGATGGGAGAATTCAATTTGAATTGGTCCATGCAACGACAGCTCCTTTGATTATGTTCACATTTAAGCTAATTTTAGACTAAAGCAACAAATCAAATTAGTCAATATAACTAGTCACATCACAAATCTAACCTATAGTACCCTTTCTTTCTTTTTTTTTTTTGTTTTTTCACTCGGTAATCGAAACTCGCGAAGCCCCGACTAAATTTGAATCGTGCACTGCAGGACCCATTCAGTAGTGACGCTCCCAACATAATTTTTTCCATTTCAAGAGTTCAAACCGTAGACCTCTGGTCACAATCCATGTTGATTAACGTATAGTACCGTTAAGAAAACGTATGTGATCGAATATTTTCCATCATGGGTCCTCTACGTATAATGAAATATTTGATGCAATTTAAGCCATCTATCCTCAATAATTATACATAAAACAGTTAACTGATTGAAAATGTTTTGGCAGAAAATAAAAATACAAATCATTAAAATTCAAATGCCATATCCACTAATATCCAATAAGGTTGCTTTCCTTGATTTTTGTCGGTATTATTTGTAGGTCCTGAAGTATTTTGAGATGACTGTTAAATATACCTAGATTGGTGAGGTAAGGTCATCATGTATAGACTTTAAGAGTATGGTGGCTTAGCCATCGAGGTAAATTAAGTCAGAACATAAAAGATCAAATGGTGTTATATATATACAACAATAACAATTCAGTGAAATCCCACAACGTGGGATCTGAGGAGGATAAAATGTACGCAGATCTTACTCCTACCAAGGTAGGACGGGGATATATATATATATATGAGAGAGAGAGACGGAAAAGTTTGAAAGGAACAACACTCCTACTTACTTTTGGGAGAAATCATGGATGCTGCCAAGCGTAAGTGTACAAAAAAAAGAGACTTGGATAATATTAGAAAAAATGGATACAATTTTTTTAATGCTACTTAAGATTTGATGATTTTATTCTTGAATAAAAAATTATTTTTTTGATTTATCTGTTCTATTGCATGATCGGAATAAGTATATATGTGTCCAATTATATGTGTATATATATGTGTTTTCAAAGCAGAAGTTTGATGTATGTAAAGACACCAGATCAATTGTATGTGTCACTAATTGGATCTAATATATTAGGCGGAATCCATCGGTGACCCCCTAAAATTGGCACCAACTTTCACTTAGACACCTTAACTAGGCTTTGTTCATTTTAGACACCTCAAGTAAGTCCCTGATGTGTCATTTTGACACTTTTTTGACAATCACCAAAATATATTAAGTGTGTGTAATGCACTCGCCAATGACGTGTCAAAAACAGCGAATTAAATAAAAACACGTGGCATATATATATATATATATATATCAAAAATAATTATTAAATAATGACTTTTGAATAGAAAAAAATGACCAATAATTTGATGACACGTGACATTTTTTAAATCCAAATAATAATTTTTTTAAAAAAGAAAAATTAACAACTTCTATTAACCCCCACTCTCTATCATTGGTCTCTCCAATACCACCCACCCCTCCGTCGTCTTCTCCAACCCCACCCACCCCAACCTTGGCTAGCAATGTCTGCCATTCTTCAAACTTCGGCATCTTTTTTTTTTGTTATAAATAAAATTTTATTTATTTTATAGAACAAAACATTTTGTGGCATAACTTTATGTGTTTCTGGGATGAGAAAGGGAGGCAGGAAGAAGAGTGGTGGTATTCACCATTATTTTAGACGAGCAAGGTAGTAATGATGACGATATTGAATTTTAAAATGAAAAAAAAAACGAAAATAATGTTGATAGTTTTCAGATCTAAAATAGGTGAAGAAAATGATTATTGAAGTGGTGGAAGTATTGATGATGGCGGCGGCACTTGGATGAGTTTAAAGAAATTTCTTCTCAAAATGTATCTACGAGAAGCACGCTAAATATGTTCTAACTTCATTGGAATTTTATGGTGTTGAAATCGGAGAAATGACAGATATGGTGCTGATGAAAATGGGTATAAAAAGGAGGGGTAGGTAGAGCTATGATGGCAGAAATATATTATAATGGTAGCTAAAAATGAAGAAGAAGAAGAACAACAAAAAAATAATAATATTTTTTAAGAAAAATACGCTCTTCACGCGCTTAAAATGGGTGCAACACTCGTAATATGCCAAGTTAGCACAAAGTGTCAAAATGACACATCGGGGTCTTACTTGAGGTGTCTAAAATGAACAAAGCCTAGTTGAGGTATCTAAGTGAAAGTTGATGCCAACTTTAGGGGGCCACCGATGGGTTCCGCCAATAGATTATGTTTTCGAATGTATGTGCACAACATAACTCCTACAAAATTCAGCTAAGCAACGTTGATTTTTAGCGGCCAATTAAAACGCCAACAAACTCTAGCAACAACGAATTTTTCCACGTGTCAAATTGAATATGAATAAATGAATGCAGCCTCAACGAGAGAGCAACCTGCGCCTTTGAGAAGTGAGATTGGGGACAATAGTGTCGGCAAGGGGTTTAAGATACACAAATACATATATAAATATATGTATATATCCTATAAAAGTTACAGAGTCTTGCTATGTTACGTAATTTTTTCAAAGTACCACTATAAAGAGTAATAAGGATCCTAAGAATTGTATATTTGTGCACTCAATTGAAGGGGTCTTATGGGCTAGTCCTCGTCCAATAAAGTGGACTGGGCCAATTTACATTTTCTAAAGACTGGGATACACTTTGTGGCCCATAGAGTGAACAGGCCACTGAAAAAAAAGAAAAAATAACTGCACCGGCCCAATCAACAGCCCATTGGGAAATCCATTATTAGGCCTTTTAAAATCTAGGGTTTTCGTTCTGCCCTATAAAAGCGAAGTACAAAGCAATTTGCTGTGACTTGTTCTTCCATTACCTGCAGAACCCTAGCCCCCCAAACTCCCAGGTATGTTACAGTCTTTCACCTAGAAATTACCCAATTAATAATCTTTCACTTTCCATCTTGTTTATGTTAGTGCTTTTTCTCAGTTGATTGTGTAAGCTACGTGTAATTGAATTTGTATATGCAAATATATTTGATTTGAAAATGTGTGTTTAGGTTGATATACCTACGACTTAACTGATAATTTTTGGAACTTTTTGTGTGTTTATGCGTTATGATGTACTAGATTCGCATATTGCTATACCTTGATAAGCTTGCAATGTAGGATACTTGTTCAAATCAGTGCGAGTAGGGTAGTGTTGGTTCAATTGTTGAAGGGAATTTGCATTGGATTTCAGATTTTGTTTACTCTCAGGAAGCCTTGTCAAATCTCTCTCTGTATGACCTGAAATTGGTATAAATATGGCCTTCATATTATTTTTTGTATGTTTAACTATTTATAGCAGCTGGATGATTGTGTTTCTGGATATTAATACTCAATTCTTGGTAAAAATTAACTATTTCCAAAGTGAACCTGATTATTTCATGAAGAAAATGCAAAGTAATGTTTTAAAGCTCAACTATATGTGACTTACCTAAACTTGCTAGAGAGACTTTTAAGAGATTT
The DNA here is from genome assembly GCF_947179165.1 of Solanum dulcamara. Classification (NCBI taxonomy): domain Eukaryota; kingdom Viridiplantae; phylum Streptophyta; class Magnoliopsida; order Solanales; family Solanaceae; genus Solanum; species Solanum dulcamara. The sequence goes on along the minus strand of NC_077241.1, from coordinate 71,067,547 downwards.
GCAATGCTAGATGGATAGTATTTAGTGTATATAAAGAACATAGGTTTGAATATTTTTACTATTGTGTATTTTGATTTTTTAAAAATAGTTTCCTTGGTTTGCTTTTCTGCTTATCTTAAAGTTTTTGATTGAAGTTGAATTTTCTTTGAAAATAACAAAATCGATGTCTAGGAAACTAAATACTGGAAATTGAATAGTTGTATTCTATTTTGCTCATGAAAGCAGCTAGCATTGTGATGGATGCTTGCTTGACATATGTTATTTCATTGCAAATGCAGGTAAGTCATGAAGCACAACAATGTTATTCCCAATGGGCATTTCAAGAAGCATTGGCAGAACTATGTAAGGACATGGTTCAACCAGCCTGCTAGGAAAACAAGGAGACGTGCTGGTAAGCTACCTGTGCTTACTGAATTGCTGGCATGATTATTTTCATTTTGAAATTCAAATTTGGTTGAACAATACTAAAATTTTTTACCTCTCTTTTATTATGTTGTCAACAGCTAGGCAGCAGAAGGCTGTGAAGATCTTCCCTAGGCCAACTGCTGGATCACTTCGACCTATTGTTCATGGACAAACACTTAAATACAACATGAAAGTCCGTGCTGGCAGGGGATTTTCTCTTGAAGAACTGAAGGTACAATTCTAGTTACTTGTATGTCATTTGCTATATAACTTGCTCCTAGTAACAGCACAATCAACCAAAACCATTCCATTGTGTAAAAAAGGAAATTCTTCTGTTAATGCTACCTGGGTCAAGTTCCATACTTTTCAGATTCTTTTGTTTTAAATTGCCTATTAATTTAGAGCGCATGTACTTTTGATCTTGTCATTGATGATTAGCTTTGGTTTTCAGGCAGCTGGTATTCCCAAAAAACTAGCACCAACCATAGGCATTGCTGTTGATCATCGCCGTAGGAACAGATCCTTGGAAGGTCTCCAAACCAATGTCCAGAGGCTTAAGACTTACAAGGCTAAGCTAGTTATCTTCCCAAGGCGTGCTAAGAAAGTCAAGGTAAATTCAAAAATTGTCGTTCTTTTCTGTGCTAGCCTGGGTTCCTGTTATGGTATCTAAATTCTTCATGCATTAAATTCACATTGAACTCCTCTCTTCCAGGCTGGTGATTCTAGTGCAGAGGAACTTGCTACTGCTACCCAGGTCCAGGGTCCATACCTGCCCATTACTAGGGAGCAGCCTGCTGTTGACTTTGTGAAGGTCACGGATGAGATGAAGTCATTCAAGGCCTATGGCAAGCTGCGTATTGAGCGCACAAATGCTCGACATGTGGGAGTCAGGTTGAAGAGGGCAGCTGAAGCAGAAAAGGAAGAGAAGAAATAAGCAATTAAGAATCGACCTGTAGTCTGTTAAGCATTATCAATTTTCTGGTAGACGTTGTGGTGAAAAGTTTATCATACAATCATTTTGAGGAACTTATGTTTTTCATTTTGTTGAAGGATTTTGTTTTGTTTGTGAAATTATGCAAATCTTTTGATTAGCTTAAACCTATTTCTCTGTTGTGCATGCTTTGACATCTAGCTTAGTGGAAGTGTCAGGTCTTTTTGAATTGTGATTTGCTATCTTATAAAGCATCATGTTCTCTAATTGATATAAGTGGCAACAAGAACAAGAAAGCTTTCAATATTTAGGGCACATTATTAGTAAAATATGCCAGTGGTGCATGTTGGTTTCCTTACCGCTGCATCGTGATATTTTATTTGCATCAAATTAATGCTCCTAACTTATTATTGTCAAGATTAATAAATAAAAATATATGTTATTAGATCAATGAATAGGTAAAATTTCTGTATTCAAGCACATAATATTGATTATATCGACTTAATATAAACATCCGATATGAATAAGTATGTCAAGCAAAGTTGTTCCTCAAAACTGCTCAGTTAAGGTTGATGTGTGTAATTCAGAATAGATGTAATTTATTTATTTTTGAATTTTGAACCTTAAATATTTAATAAGAACATTTTATCATACGTTTAGATCCTAAATTGAAATAAATCATAATTGGAATGTGTTAATGAATAAATTCCCCGATATATTAACAAATAAGTATAAGATTAGGCATATGAGAAACCCATAAACAATTAAGGGTTAATTAAAGGAAAAACTACACAAAATAGACCTTTTAAACAAACTATTTATCACCACATACTCCATCCTAAAATAATTTCTTTCAGTACCCACTCGGCCAAACTAATTACCCCTGTACCTCCTTTAATTATTTTTAAATTCGCACGTCATGCTGACGTTAGCGTCCACCTTACATGATACTGATAGGGTATCATATATCAATGAAGTATCACAGAGGATTAAGTTCAGTCCTATATGATACCGATGTGGTATCAATATACTGACGGAGTATCACAAAGAATTTATTTTTTAATTAGTTTAATAAATAAGATTATGATTTTAATCATTTTCTCCTAATTGTTTTATTTTTATTTCTTAAAAAGAAAGCTCACTCATATATGATACCGATAAGGTATCAATATATTGTTATGGTATCATTGAGGATTTTAAAAGTGTCTCATTAAGGATTTTCAATATCATGATAATATATGAATATACTGTGGTAGTATCATTCATGTAATATCGAATTACTTAGAAAACCTGTATGATACCATCACATTATATATATCATTCAACATTTGTATGAAACGATCCTTAATGATTATATGAAATGATTATTAATGATACCATGCCAATATGTGATGATTTTGTGGAGATGTAGCAGGAGGATTGAAGTAGACATTAATGGTACCATGATAATATATAGATATACTATGGTGGTATTATTAAGAACTGAAACAACCTCATTAATATCATGTAAGTATATGATATTGCGACGATATCTTGTTCGCAAATTTCATGCTTTGCCCGGTATGAATTATAAAGGAATATTTAGCTGTGATTATTTTACTTTTATGGGGCATGAGCTTAATTTTCCCTTAATTAAAGAACTGACCATTTGGTCATAATTTCTGCACTGAATCGAAGCTTTAAAATCCTTTTATTTTTCTTGCTTCCCCCTTTATTTTGGGTAGTTTAGACTTTGACAACTTCGAATTTTGGATGCATTCGAATAGAGACAATGGAAGGTGGAGAAGAGATTGAGATTGAGATTGCAGATTAATTAATCTTGCCTTAGAAGAGTTTTGAAATTCAAATTTTAAAATTTAACAATATTGTAGATGTGAATAGTTTTTATTGAATAATATATTTACAAAATCAAGAAGCCGAGAAGAGCTCGTTGCTAAAATTTGAGCGGATATCAATTGAAATCCGTCATTGAAGAATTTTCAAACTCAAATTTTAGAATTCAACCTGCACCAAACATAAATAATTTTAAGCGAATAATATATCAAAAAATTCAAAATATCGAGAGTAACTTATATATACATGCATCCATTTGGTAGATTTACGTAGAAAGCCCAAAATTTAAAAATGTTATGGACCTCACATGGCATATAGGTCCACAGTGTACACCATATTTTTGGGCCCACTACCATAAGTAAGTAATCCAACTTCAGCTTTACACGCCAACTTGTTTAGATTATTATCATAATCGAATATTTACGTTATTTTCTATGCTAATACTCCACTATATAGAAACAGAGCTACCCTTCTTCTTCAATCCACACCACAATCACATAGCTCTTCTTCTCCAGTTTTCTCGCGTTGTTACCAAGCTAAGTAGATCAGATTTTCAACATGGGTTTGAAGGTAAATTGTCTAAAAACCCTTTAGATTTCTGTTTTTTTCTTCTTTTTTTCCTTCCAGGATATATTGATTTTGGTTGAAGTGGATCACTTTTGACGGTGGAAATGATTTTTCTGTGATTAATTTTCGGTTTTAATTCTGGGTTTTGTGTTATATTAGTATTGTTTAATTGGTTTTACGGATCTGTTAGTTTTCTTTGTCGGTTGTGTTGTATTATAAGTACCTGGTTTTGATCTTTCTTCGAGTGGCTTTTGTGGATTCTGTGTTACGTGAATGCAGATTTAGAGACCCAAATGGAAGGATTGTTTGGTTATTACATAGTGTGAAGACTTGGTGATTGGGTTGATCTGATCTGTTTTGGCGTAATTGTTGTTTAAGAGTTCTTGTCTAGCAGTTCATACTGTGGTTCGGATGCAGTACATTTGTGGCCTTCTTAAAATATTTATGCTTATGATCACGGTTTAAGCGCCGGGGTAGATTGAAATTACTAATTCGATTCATTAGCAGATGAGCAATGCTTTCATCTATCGTTATTAGTAATTTGTGCTGTGCGTTTTTGGCCTAGATTTATGGTAATGATGGCGATTTAAGCACCGAATTAGATTTTAAAAATTCGGATGCAATGGCAGATGAGTCGTACTTTGATCACTCGTCAATAGGAATTTGTACATGACAGTTTTGGCCTTATTAAAAGGCATATATTATTCAAAGATGTATTGTTTCTGGCTCAGAAGTAGTCTACCATTTCAACAATGTTTTGAAGATTTCATCTTATGGGAGTTCGTTTTTTGAGATTGTTGATATTATTGGTTATAAATATGGTGTATCCTTTGAAGCTTAAGTCGATGACTAAATCCAGGGAATGAGACATTAGAATCAGAATGACTATTAGTTTATGTGCAGTTAGGGCCATCAAAATGATAGTGGTGAACAAATCGCTGCTTCTCAAATTTATATGATGCTACATTGACCAACTTCTGTGTAAATAGTCTAACAAAAATTGAAGATGAGATAGCAACAACTTTTTTCTCTTACCTATCCCTCATTGCCTAGTCTAGGACTAGTTACATTCCCTGGTCAAAAACCTATCATCGCCCTTCCATGTTTCTTTTATTGGGAAATGGAAGAAATTGAAAGAAATGCCCACTTTGTATTCAGCCTGGCTTTGAATTCTCTCTGCTGTTCATAACCTAGTGGCTGTAATTTAGTCTGATTATTGTTAAGTGACTAGAAGAATTGTTCGTTGGCCAGTCGCCTAAGTATATAGGCTACTGAGAGGTACACTAGCCAAAAATTCGGTGGTGAAAGCATGAATTTTTAGAGCTGGATTATGGTTGAATCATAGGGTAACAGACAGGGATCTGGGGATGTTTTGTGCTTCACTGTGATGTTTATATAGTAGCATTTGTAGAAGAGGAAAAGGAAAAAGTGATCCGTACAGCTCCACCTGGAATTCCTCAAAAATAATCTCACAAGTCAGGGCTATGTAGAAGAACCTTATGACAACACATAAGTGTCTCTAAAATTTGCTCTTCTTAACATGATGAAAGCAAAATGTTGGCCAGCAGAATCTTTTACAATGTTGAGGAATGTATTATCGTGCTTTTCTTGTCTAACATTTGTATTAGATATCCTGAATTGCAAACTTTTCATTAACCTCATGAAGGCACACTCAATTTGTATCATAGATTTCCACAACTTTAGTTTCCCTGTCAATGGCTGATCCACAAACTCTGTTCATCTCCACTATTAAGTTAGTGTCGCATCCTTATGTTATCACTAGGAAAGTATACCTGGAAGTTTAAGTTTGCATTTACTGCTACCACATCTTTTTACTGAAGTATTTGGGTTTCAGGAAGAATTTGAAGAGCACGCTGAGAAAGCTAAGACATTGCCCGAGAGTACCTCCAATGAGAACAAGCTTATTCTTTACGGGCTTTTCAAACAAGCCACTGTTGGCAATGTCAACACAAGTGAGTATTATGCTTGAAATGTCTTATGCATATGTACTTGTTGCCTCAAACTAGCTACAATTTGTTCTTACGTCCATTCTTATTTTATGGGCAGGCCGTCCTGGCATGTTCAACATGAGGGACAGAGCAAAGTGGGATGCATGGAAGGCTGTTGAAGGTATGTGATCTAACAGCGTTTAGATTGACTTCCCTTTTCTTGGTTGTATGAGAAACACAACTAACTGCACTGTGTGCATCTATGGCAGGAAAATCCACTGATGAAGCTATGAACGACTACATCACCAAGGTGAAACAGTTGCTGGAAGAAAGTGCTGCTTCAGCATAAGGCTCTGCCATCTATGTTAAATTTTAATTGGACTATGTAATCATATTTCCCAATTGCTTGTCTGATTCTTAGTGTTACAGCAGGTGTATACTTTTCCTGGCTGGGAAAAAAGATTACTGCTATAAGTATGTTTGAACCTTTTCTATCAATAATAAATCCAAAAAAAAGTTTGAATTTTGTTTCTTTATATTGAGTGATTGACAACTACTTGGTTAAAACATGATTTGCATTGCTTGATTTTCAGAGGAGCTATCTATGAACCCTTTGTTTGATAGATGAGGCTAATCCATTAATGCTACTTGTTTAGAGCCCTCTTAGGTGTTGAAAAAGCATTTTTAGGTGCTGAATCTAATTTTATAAGTAAGTAGTTACGTGTTTTTGAAATTGGTATTAAATAGTTAAGTATGTGTGGTAAAAATGTGTTGATTAGCGGTTTTTCTCTTAAAATGACAAAGATATTCTTAAAGCTATTAGAAAAATATAGAGGTAAAAGAAAAATTAAAAGTTATATTTTAAGAAGAATATCTCAGAGATTACAAAAGTATTGAGAATAAATTGTTAAAGGTTTAGTCAAATTAAAAATGTTTATAAGCGATAAAAATCGTAAGTTAAGAATGATTAACTCATGACATTTGTCTCGTAAACAAATGTTAACAATACATATATAAGTCAAAAAGTACTTATAAGCTATGTTTGATTAACTTATTATAAGTCTTGAACTCATATCCATCACCTCTTGAGTTTTAACTTTATCTACTTTTTTTTTCTATTTGTTTTATAATAATGGTGTCTGGCATGAGTAATTTGTCTACCAAGACTAGGCAGAGAAGGTAAGATTTGCGTAAATCTCATACTTATCAGATCTCATTTTATGGACTAGATTAGGTATATTGTTATTATTGTTGTCGATAATTCCAAGAAATTTCTATATAAAGAAAGAAAAGTTTTTTAAAGCCGAGGGTCCATCGAAAATAACTTCTTTACCCACAAAGTAAAAGATAATTTGCATACAACTCACCCCGCTCAAATTTCATTTGTGAGACAACGCTGTCTTTGGATAACTCTTAAGGAATTCCTATGCTAAGGAAGAAAAATTCAAATTCATTCAAAGTTGATAAGACATTCGGTCATAGAATTTGGGAGCCTGAGGTTTTGATTTCAACAACATTTGATTATGAAATCTTCTTAAAATTTCAACTTCATGAATGCTCCAAAAGGTAGATTTGGAATTAATTGTGATTTCATTTTTAAAAAAATAAAAACTTGACCCATAAATTTATGTTTTATACATAATTTTCAATTTTGTAAAATAAAATAAAATTCATGCTCGACATAAAGAAATTCTTTGTAACATAAGCGGAAAATTTTATCAAAGAATAGTAATTACTATTATTATTGATTTATTGCACCAGCTATTCTTTGTAAAATTATTTGTAAGTTTGTAATAACACATAATCACAAATATTTGTTTATAAATAAAACATAAAAAATATGTGATTTATTAATTTGGCATCTTAAGATATTCCGATACCTTATTTATGAACTATGATTTGCTCATCACAGTTCATGTATAAGTCGGAAAATTTTTAATAATTTTCACAAATTAAGAGATTTTCATGTTTATCAGAAAAAATACAACTTAAAAATCAAAATCACATATAACATATTCAAACAAAATTTCAAACAGGCCTTAAAGCCTGATATCTAATCAAACAGGCAGTAAAGCCTGGTCCACAAATATATATTTACCAGATTTGAGTAGACATTTATCCAGTTGCTTAGGACCATACCATCCTTTCAAAATTTTAATGCAGAAATACCAGGACCAAGTAAACTAGTAAGTGACAAGCATCCAGATCAGTAATAGTGACATCCAGCAATAATTCTGTCAAAAATCTTTATACCCTTAGTACTAGTTAGCATTAAATAATTTGCTTCTGTGAAGCAAATTTATGTGCATAATGGGCTCATCAACCTCATATTGTTCATTCAGTTGGAAAGAAGTCATTGCCCATCTTGATATATCTTGTTAACATAACAGAAAGGAGCTATACATCATTTTCAATAGCATGGGAGGACAAACTCATCAAAAGAGACTATACTTTTAATCATAAGATTTTACTGAGCATGTTAACACATAACTATTGAACAAAAGGATATCTAGATATGTAATAATCCCTTACACGAGAAGCACCATCTCGGGAAAGGATTCCCTCGAGATCCCCAATAATTCTGGCAAGCCATATCTCTAAATTCCGTTGGATTTCTTTTAAGTTGTTCCGGATGGAGTCAAAGGATCGTTTAGTGGCTAGTTGGGCTTGACCTTCAAATTCATCCCCGTAATAACTTTTTCCGCTGTCAGTTTGTAGTACCATCAGCTTCTGTGCAGTTTCAGATGCACGCTGCTGAAGTCGAAATGCTTCAAGCAAAAACTCTGTCTGCCTTTGTGTCCGGAACTCAGGACTCAGGTTGGGTTCACATGGATCACTGGCCTGCTGCTAAGAGGAGGGAGATCATTATCAGCAGTATGTTTATGTTATGGTAAAAAACTAATTATAACATGCAAGCGAAGAGTATACCCAATATCTAAATATTTATGTCAGCAGATGTAATCAAGACTAGTTTATTACCTTCTCCGAACGAGTTCAATAGATAAAGTAGTCATTACCTAGCCTTATAGATGCATGAGGTAATCCATTTCACACAAAAAAAGATGAGTTGTACATATTTCTTGATCTCGATTTCTTTGGAGAAATACAACATTTTGTCCATTCTTAGAGAAACCTAAGCATGCATGCAACAAGCTTTGAAATCCATGTACTAATATTTTAATCAATAAGCTTGCAGGAATTACCATTCTTCTGCATAGATCATCGATCTTGCCAGCGAGAGCTTGGTATCTCTTCACTTGCTTCCGCGTTGATGATGGTACCTTAGATAAATCAGTCTTCCCAATTTTTTCTAAATTCAGTAGCTCCTGCTCAAGTAACTTTAGTTTGGAGGAGACTCCTGTTGATTCACCATCTATCTTCCAAGGGGCCTCCCTTCTGAGAAAGCGAAAGGGATCACCCTAGTTAGTTGCTACAACGTCAAAATGCACACATCTAAGCATTTCTCTAATCACAGAATGTTTACCTTGCTACAAAATGCTTTAAATGGTGAAGTGAATCGCCAGAATCATACTGCATATCCTGCATTAAAGAAAATACATTTTCATAAGAACCAAAGATATTTGCATCATAACTACCAAGCTGGTATTTACTACGATAGGTATGGCACCTCACATAAAAAGAAGAAGCTGAATAAGAGTCAAAAGAACCTCATGTCTCCTCCTACCATCCAAGCGTGAAACTAGAATCCAAGCATTTGAACTTGGCTTTTATTTCTCTTTGTGCTCTAACACTCGAAAATCTGACTTTATCCCTTACCAGCTCAAAAGTCATAGATCAACTAACAGTTAGGTTTATTTTTCAGGTTCTCATTTGTTTTCTTTATGCTTTCTATTTAAGTTGAAGATGACATAGTGAGATGCTCCAATTACCTCTGGATCCAAATAAATGAAAAGGATGTCTGTACCAAGGTTAAGGAAATCCAATTTTATGTTTTTTTTATAATAACGAGAAAAATGACAGAAAATCCAAATCTATCAAACCATTTCATTGTCTATAAAAAACACAGCCACAAATTGAATGTGTGATCTCTTCCTAGTCCGAACTTGACACATCCACCAAGTATAGGGAAAATGTTTCAGTGATCCTTTTGAATGGAAAAGATAAGTGCCTGGTTTAGAGGCGGCTTTAGGGAGCTCAAGTTTCATGGAGGAACTTGCTTAATTTTATAATATATAAAGCATTATCAAAGATAACATTGTAATTGGAAATATAAGATACAGACACAGACAAGGACAAGATACAGCTTGCAACAAGAAAGGGAAGGGACATCTTTCCATTGAGGTTGGTGAATCTTAAACAGAAATATAACAGATCGACTAGATGTTGACTGATAACAGCCCATCCTTTGCTGATATAAGGATCCAATTTAACCAGATCATCATTGGACTTCCCAACCAAAGGTGATATATAGTTGGATGTCATTACTTGGTGGAGGTTCAGTGTTCTATGCCAACAAAACGGTCCATTTTAAACGGATTTCTAGAGTTAATCCAAATACGTTTTTTTGAGCTTCCTTCATAACCAGGACACCAACCTTCATGCAAAGTATTCAACCAAAGGGGACCATTCTTGAAGCAAGAATTGCAAACTTCTAATAGGACGAAAAAGGTGAAAAGAAGAAAAGTATGAAACGATGACCTGGTTTTCAAGCAGTGGTCCAACACACCAGTATAGGGTAAAAATGAACAGTTGAGGTGAGTATTATCTTTCAGTAAACAGAACCATATCCTGGGTAGTTTGAACTTTCAGTAGCCACCAAGAAGATCAAACCATTCAAAATTTTGGATAACGGAGACAGGAGTCTCAACAATAAAGACAAAGCACAAGACAAGTAGAAGGTAACTGAGTACACACTAAACTACAGATTTCATTAATAAGCATCTCAGAATGTAATCATTATACAATTCAATTTGAATTTGGCCCTGAATTACTCCTGGATTAACACGTTCATTTCAGCTTTATCAGAAACTATTAGAACTGGATATTCCTGGGAAATTTTCAGGTATGTGAACAAAGGTCATGAAGGTCTGTACTTCACCAAGAACTCTATCTTACTGCAACATTGGGCAATATTACTTCAGCCAAATTTATTATTTGGCTTAATTTTGTTCATCCTCAATTGCTCTGGCTCATTTGGTTCATCAGATAGCATATACAATAATCAACTTCCATAGCCCCAAGATGAACAAACAGATAAACAATAAAAGAAGAAAGTATATCAGGTAGTACTTAAAGTACAATCCCATGGTTAAATAAAAGAAGCATGTTTTTCCTAAGTTCCACCATGGAAAACCAAATATAAGACAAACATAAAGGAGACAAACTTTAGTCCAAGTTCTTCCTACATATGAAGATCCTGGCAAAGACTGTTTTTTTTTGTACCACATTATGACAACACTCACTAAAACCCCAAATAACAACAAGTATAAAGAACAAAAAAGTCCCCAAAAAGAAAGAATGAATGGATCATACCTGCCAAGGACTAGCTTTTTCAGCCCAAAACTTAGAAGCAGAATTCAAGTATTCTGAGTTGAACCCATTACTCTGTCCATAAACACCACTCATTTGTTCAGCATTTTGGATCCCATTAGCCAAGTAACACTCTTCCATCCCTACCCCCAAATCCATCCCTTCTGATATCCCAACTTTCCCAAACCTCAAACCCATTTCAGCATAGCAATCCCCAACACCATCACTCCCACCACAATCACCATCCCCACTTGTACTATTTTCCATCTCACAACCCCTTCTACTCATAAAGTTCAACATTTCATCTCTTTCACTGATCTCCCTTTTCAGGTCCTCAATATTAGCCCTTAACTCACTTTCCACTTTCTCAAACTGCTCAGCTCTCCCTCTTAACTCTGCAATTTCTTCATCACACTCATCGATCTGATGTAACAGTCTCTTCTCTTCTTGCTGCCAGGCATGTCTATGACTTGCAAAGATTTCCACAACTCTTGCATTTGCCTTTGAATCCTCTTTTCTACGAAAAAGTAACTGTTTTAGCTGCTCCTCTGTGTCAATGAGCTGAAAAGTTAGCTCCTTGTTGCGGTTCTGAAGTCTTCCAACCAAAGAAACTGCATTTCTTGGTAAAGACCCAAGAAAGATAGCGAAACTGAGACCCAAATATGAGGAGAAAATCTTCTCCAAGTGTTTATTGTTGGGTTTTAAGGAGAAAGAGGAAATGGGGTTTTCTTGTTCTTGTTCTTGCTCATGGTGTTGTTCTTCTTCTCCATGTGCCGCCATTACTGGAAAGTTGTCTTCAGTGTGTGGGGAAGCTTTTTGGGGTCACCTTTTCTGTTTTTTTTTTTTTTTTTGAGATTTCTTCTCAAAAAGTCCCTTTAGACCTGAGCTCCACCCCATGTGACCTTTATCTTGTGGTATCTTTTGCTAATGAGTCCTTTTCCTTGTTTTTTTGCAAATTTGTAAGAAATTTTTTTGGGATTGAAGTGAAAAGAGGAAAATGGATGTTAGAAGTAGCGTACTTTTGAAATGAAATCGAAATCGATAAATTAAATCAAATTTTTTTTATTGATTTATTGATAATGAGTTGTTGATTTAGTGGTTTCGATAATAATTGTAATTTTTTTTAATTATCGGGTTATCAGTTTTTAACGGTTTAAAAAATTTTCTTAACGGATTAACCGATAACTCGATAGTAATTTAATAATTTATATTTATTACTATTCGATATATAAATTCCTTTAGTTAGGGTTTAGTATTCATACTTTTATTTCTTGTTGTCTCACACTCTTGGTTATTATACCATGTTTTACATTTGCTTTTGAGCAAGATACAATTTATCAACTCATATGCATGGTTTATTTGGTTTGTCAGCTTGCTTCTAAGTGATTTTCAATAGTTTTTTTTTGTGGAAAATCTTAACGGTTAAACGAATAACCGAACTTATAATGATCAATAATCGATAACCGATAATTCAATATCTTAATGGTTCTATAATGAATTCGATAAGTCAAACCGATAAACTTCAAAATTGAACCGAACTGATCGATATGCAACCGTAGTTAGAACTTCTTCAAGAACCTTTAAAGAAAGTTGAGTAGTTTGTTCCCAAGCTTCGTTAGTAATTTCAGTGGCCCAGTTGATTGACTATTCAACTTTTAGTTGGTCGATGAGATAAAAATTTACATAAATATTCCAAAATGTACACCGTCTCTAGAGTAGAAAATCAGAATATACTTCAAAAACTTCTTGTTTGTGACATTGTGTTTATCGTATAAAATGGCATGTTAAGTCGCTTAAAATGACTCATAATATTTCTATGTTATGCCTTAAATTGATGAAATAATTCACTATAATTTAACCAAATTGATTCATAGACGCAACTTCACAAGTTATTGCAAATTGCAATCATGAACTAAATTGGATCAACTATGTATGTGTTTAGGTATAAATATGTTTTTATTAGTCTTTTCGTTAAGTTTAATGTGAAATAAGGATATTTTTGTTCAATTAAATAACGACATGAACGTAATTGAACCGGATTATTAATGTAGGGCAAATGTTATGAATTTTGCATACTTTAAGAATATTTTTCTTACACTTTTTCGTTAACAAAAAAATACACCAACCTTCATAAAATATAAACTAAAATAGTAGACATTGCCACTATTGTAGCTCCAATAGTGTAAACTCCTATTAAATTTTTTTCTTTTCCCCATTTTCGTCCAATCTAACCAATAAAATTTCTTAAATAAAGCCAAAATTGTTCAAAATTATATTTAATGGACTACCTTGAACCAATCCTAAATGTAGGGGACCATTTTTTGTGTGCTCCATAATTCTTATATCCAAACTTTCACCAAAGGAGTATACATTTTGACTACAAAATGGATCTTGATTGAAGTAAAGAGATTTCAATTAAATATTAGATCATGTTTGTTTTAGGTATAAACAATTTGGAATCAGAATCAACAGACTGTGCAGAGGACCACTTTTATGTAAGGCCTTTTTCAGATCTTTAACTGATGGAATTTCAACCAAACAACTCTTAATATATAGGGGCAGTTTGATTTGATTAACCTTTTATCTATTATGGTGATTAATAATGAAAAGATTAATATATATGATAATATAAAGTTCTGATATAATTTAATATGGTATGATTTTAAATTATTAATCAAATATTATATTACCTTATGCCTAATTTTATATTAGAATGAGTTATATAAACGACTCTAAGTCGTATTGTATGAAATCACAATTTAAAATATAGTGTTATGAGTTTAAGATCCAACTGAAAAAGCATTGAAAATTTTAAGGATTGTGCTTTGAAATGATTTTTATGGAGATGATGTGACTTACATGTGGTTCAATGGAATCAAGATTCTAAGTCGAGATGGGCTTCATCAGGAATCAGTTCTCAACCCATTTTTATTTAGGAAAAAAATTTAAATATGTCATCGAATTTTGAGAAAAGACTCATTTATGTCATTCGTTAAAAGTTTGGCTTATTTATGTCATTTTCGTTTGAAAAATGACTCATCCATGCCATTATATGTTAACTAAAATGGCATAGATGAGCCAAAATTTTAATGGATGACATAGATGAGACTTTTTTTAAAGCTCAATGGCATATTTGAACCTTTTTCATTTTAAATAATAATTTAGTTAATGACGTGACCAAATCATAATTGACCAAGTATACACAATAGTTTTGCAAAACAGAATGTTTTTTTAGTTTACAAATAATGACATGGATGAGTCTTTTCTCAGACGGAAATGACATAAATAAGCTAAACTTTTAGCGGATAACATAGATAAACCTTTTCTCAAAATTGGATGGTATATTTGAGTTTTTTCCCTTTTATTTATCTTGGTAATCAATGATTTGACACACATATTCAAGAGGATGTACTATGGTGTATTTTATTTATAGATGACACAGTATTTTATCGATGAAACACGTTGTGGAGTTAATGATAACTTAGAGATTTGGAGACAAATCCTAGAGTCTAGAGGCTTCGGGTTGAGGAGGACTAAAACAAAGTCCGTGAAATGCAAGTTCAATTTCGCTCACATAAGGCAGATAGAAAGTGAGTATTGATACACGGGTTATCCCCAAGAGGGGAGCTTCAAGTATCGTGGGTCTATATATAATTGAAGTAAATGGGAGGATCACAAGGATGTCACACATCGTATTGTGCATGATGGATCAAATGTGATAAGAAGGTGTCATTGATACATAAAGGTGAGTTCTATGAAGTGATTGTTAGTCCAACTATGTTATATGAGGTGAAATATTGGCTAGTTAAGAACTCGCACATTCAGAAGATGAAGCTAGCAAAAATGATGATGGTTAGATAGATATGTGAGCATATTAAAAGTGACAAGATTAGGAACGAAGATATATTGACAAGTTGGGAGTATCTTCAGCGGCAGACAAAATGCGAAAGCGAGACTCAAATGATGCAGGAATGCAAAGAGGATGATCATAGATACCATAGTGATGAAGAGGTGTGAGAGGTTAAGAGTGATGAGATTGAGGAGAGGTAGAGGTAGACCGAGAAAAAATTGAATCATTGAAAACATGACTCTAGATAAGAGAACATGAAGGCCTAGCATTAGTATAAACAATTAGTAGGTAGTCGAGCGTTGTCTCTCTTCTTAGCAATAGCGGTAGATCAAAGTTTTAGTTTGGAGCACCTATTTGTTTCCTTAATATTATTATTACTAATATTATTATGTTCGCATTATCTTATTCTTTGATTTTATCACCGTTGTTATTTCATTTTTACTTTGGTTATCTTTACTATTTTATCGACAGTACTTTTCCTTTCTTCAATATTTTTATCATAGCTTTTTACTGCTTTATTTATTTTAAATTGTCCTAAAAAATATTTTTTTAAGTCGGGGGTCTATCGAAAATAACTTTTCTATCCTACAAAGATAAGAGTAAAATTTATGTACACCTCGCCCTTTTCCGACTCCACTTATAAAATTATATTAGATATGTTATTATTGTTATTATGCATTGCAATGGTTTTTAATTAATTTTTGTAGATAGTGATAAAAATTTAAAGATAATTTCTATTTAAAAAGAACACTCGCAAAACTTCAACTTTTTAAAAAGTGAAATATAGATCGAAATATAACTTTTATTTTTAAATATTACCTTCTTAAAATTCAAGTAGGAGTATTAATTTTTTCAAATATCACTCAATTTATGTTTGAATACCTACTTAACTTTTCAATACTAAATAATCAACTTTCTTAAAAGTGAAATATATATCGAAATATAACTTTTTTAAAAAAAATATATTATCTTCTTAAAATTCAAGTAGGAGTATTAATTTTTTTCAAATATCACTCAATTTATGTTTGAACACCTACTTAACTTTTCATTACTAAATAATCATGGGTCATTTGGTTGTTGGTTAAAGTTATGCAACTATTAATAATGTAATGAAGAGTTTAGTTATTCATATATGTTATTTTATTTTCTACTTTGTATTTTTTTATAACTTATACATGTATCAATTAGATATAATTCTAAATTATTGATTAAATGTCGTTTGCATAAAATAATATTATATATGTTCTCTTATAACTTATACATGTATCAATTAAATATAATTCTAAATTATTGATCAAATATCGTAATGAATTTATTGAATTTTATTCCTAACAAAACAAAGACTATCAAATATAATACAAATTATATAAAATTTGCTACCAAGAGTGAAAGGGACTAAATACTGCAAAAAGATAGATATATATTTTTTGTTTTACTTTAGAATTTGGGGCAAAACAAGAAGTCTAGCCTATTGGGCAGGGAAAACTCTATCTATAGTTTGGGAAAGCCTATACTATATAGTTATGACATACTACATTTAATATAATTTCATTGGGAATTGTGCAATATTTCCACACCTTTTCCATTTTCTATCATCCATCCTTTTCTGCATGGCATCATTTCTTTGTTCCCTGTTCATTAGATATAATTCTACTCCATATTCATGCAATTTTTTCCCATTTCTCTTTACTGACACATCAATTTTAGATGCTTTCTCAATTAAAGTTTTAAAAAATATCTTTATAAATAATATAAGTGTGTTTGACCATAAATTATTTTAATAATATTTGATTATTTCAAAAGATATGATTTATATCTCAAAGTTTTTAAAAAAATTAAAACTACCCGTATGTTTGTATTATTATTTTGTGAACATGTTCAGTTAAAAAGTAACATTATAACATAATTGATAATAATCAACGACAACAAAATAATAATATGAGCAAGAATAATACATTAATCGCATATTCAAACTTGTCACTGATTCAGTTGAAATTATAATCCTTTAAAAATAAATTGTTCATTTTTCTCAATCTTGTCACTCAAATTATAACTCAAACTTTTTCGGAGGATGTAGTTAAATATTAGTTGAAATAAATAATGATGGGTGACTTTTTTATAAAATATAAAAATTTTAGGTAATTTTTAATTATTTAAAATTTCAAATATTAGAACTTGGCTCAAATACTAGTTTTTTTTAGAACTTGAAAACTTGAGATGTTTGCCAAATATATTTGTCAAGTAATGACAAGTTATATTGCCCAACACTAATTTCCATATTTTTTTTCAATTTTTTCCGAAATTATTTAGAGCCAAACGGTACCTAAATTAGAATATAGAAAGTGAAATCGTCAAAAATACGAAAAAGAAATGAATGTACCTAAAGAAATTAGGATTGAAGAGGTTGGTAAATAATACTTATGAGAGAGAAATTTTTATCATTATTTACTTACTCATCTATACTTATGAGTGGGAGTTAAATAATAACTAAATGACATTTTGCGATTTTAATAGGTATAAATTGAGGTTCAAAAATGAAATTGTTAGTGATTAATCCAGATTATTAAACAATTGGTATAAGTAAATTAAGCAGACATGAAAGCAATTCTAGGCTCTCTTTTTTTCGCTTTCATATATACATATTTATTTTATTTTTGTAATAATTTTATTAGTTGAGTAGGCTAGTATGTCCATTTGTTAATGGTGAGGGCAGGATTGTCCAAACATTAAACAAGGAAAAGTTGCACATTTATGCATTCTCATTTTTGATCGAGAATTTATAAATGGAATTTTCAAATTTTTTGAAATAAAATTTATATATTTGTAAATTATGTAAAAAATAATATAAATCATAATAATTGATAATTTAAAATATTTAAAATATATATGAAAAATTTACTATCAAAAATAAACTTATCTGAATTTTGAAATTCAAAAATTCTAAACAAAATAAACATTTTTTTATTTTAATTATTCTAAATCCAAAAAGAAAATGTTCGTCAGAAAAAGAAAATAAACTGACAAAGTGAAAAAGGTGTGTAATCATTTCAATTCGAAAAGGTATAAATTGCCAAAATCTGTAATCTCATTGTTTTTGTTTCTTCTTAACAAAAAAAATCGTACTCATTTATTTTGGACATATAATGACAATATTGGCCTCTGACAACTTCATGTGTGATAAAGGGAAAAATTTTAAAAGAACAATCAATTTGAGGATGAAATCAAAAGATTAAAAACGCATGTTACCATGTGACTTTCTCTTTTTTAGCTATGTGCCTTAGCCTTTTTCAGTAAATGGTGTTAGTCAATTATTAAGATAAATCGCATGTTGTCATGCGATTTACAAGTTACAGGCTGTCATGCTACCCACATCTTTCCACCCCCTCCCCACACTCTATTTCCAACCTCACTCCAAATCCAAAACATTTTTTATAAATTAATTTTTACATTTTTTATAAATTAATTTACAAAGCTTCAATATTAACATTTTTAAATTATTAAAAAAAATAATAATGAATTTTGCAGGATATTAACAATCCGCAAAGAACTACAAGGTCACATGTACCAATCATGTGTGGTATAGATATACATAAACAACAACAACCGCGTCGAGGCAGACGATGATCTCTATCATTAATGTATAGACGTTTAGTCCTTTTTTTTTCATGTCCTAAACTTTTATTTGTACAATGTACCACAATGATTAAAGAAATGAATTGATTTCTCCTAAATATAAGTCTAAATTTTATTTAATCATGTATAATTAGGACTAAACTTTCAATATTTGCCTACTTAATTATTACAAATCAATAAGGAGTGACTTCTACTAAATTGGTTTTAAGGACTATTTATATTAAGTTAGCATATTTTAACAACCTATCTGTAATAATTAGTAACAGTGACAATGTAGCAACAACTTCTAAGTCTGTAACTTCTTTAACTATAGTACTTCTTTATTTTTCTAAAATGACATGTTTTTAAGTATAATTATTTCTTACAGACATGATAAGTAAATGTTATTAGAGGCATTATTAAATACTTTGATTCAAGAAAATAATCCTACTTCTTGAAACAATCCATACTAATAGAACAATTATTCGAAACTACATGAGTATATTAAGTTAGAAAGTTTGAAAGATTTATTTTTCATAAGAATTTTATATTTGAAAAGTTGCAAGAGATCTTTATAAAATTCATTTTCCTCTATTCAAATTGTAAAGTAGACATACTAGATTACTTCCTTACAAAGGTCAAAGGTGTTAAACATAATGGTTCAAAGTATCAAATGTCTAGTTGAAATTTAAACTTTATTTTATTTAGAATTTATAAGAGTAACTAAAAAGAAAGTTTAATTATTAGGACGGGGAATTAATTTTAGGTAAATAACCAACATGGTTGTGGTGCAGTGGTGGGACTGCTTCACCCTAAATTAAAGATCTCAGGTTAGAGCCTTGAGAATGAAAAAAATTCTGTTGGGAGCGCCACCCCCGAATGAACCTTGCAGTGCGCGATTCGAATTTAGTCGGGGCTCCACGGGCTCCGAAAATAAGTGCGGTTTGGAGTTGTTGAGGAGTAATCAACGTATAAATAGTAGAAAAACTATTAATTCATAAAATTTATAAAGAAAATGTAAAAGCTAATTTATAAAAAAATGTTTTGGGTTGGGGGTTGGGCAATAGAGTGGGGTGGGAGTGGGGGTGGGAAGAGGCAGCAGGGCCCACAACTTAAAGGTAAGTCTTTTGGCAGTCTGCGACTTACCCCTTAACTGTTGACTAACACTGTTAATTGAAAAGGGACAAGTCGCATGGTGGTATGCGTTTTTGCCTTTTTGGTTTCATCTTCAAATAGATTGTCCTTTTGAAATTTTGGCAATTTTTTTTTTTACCATGTTGGCTCTAGACTCGTGATAAAGGAGAATCAATTTCTGAGGGGTACCTATCATTTGTGTATTTTAAGTCTCATTAGGCTTAATACATATTTTATCCCTTAAAATTAAAGTGTGAGATTTTTGCAAGTTCAAAAGGAACCTAAACTTTGAAGAAGAGGTCATTGTTCTGGCGTTAGAAACACACAAAACCCTTCAACGATGTTGTTTCTATTCCTCAAGATTAAATTAACCACCATTAAGTGTAAAATCATCTCCAAAAAAATTAAAACAATGCATAGTTGTACTACCAAATTAGATTTTCATATCTGTTGGAATTCCATCGCCAATCCTTCTCAAATCATCAAAATTGATTTCAAACTCCCTCATCAACCTCCTTATGTTAAAACAAACTTAGGTACACAAAATTTACCTTATAAACTATTTGCAACAATAGTACATGAATCAATGTAGAATTATAGTAATCGAGGATCAGTAGTCTTATAATAGAGGTAAAATGGTGATAAAAAAATTATAAAATTTAAGGTGAGAAAGATCATTTGAATTAGGTGGTTTTTGTGTGTTTTTACAGTGAGTGTCGTTATTGCGGTGAACTGATGGAATGAATTATTTTCATGTGGTGTTTTTGAGAATGATGGTCTAGAATCAATTGTTATGGTAATGATTGCTTTGGAAAGATGTTGGAAGTTTATTGAGAAAAATAAAATTTATATAATTTTGCAAGGTTCAGAAACAAAATTTAAACTTCATATCGTTGAAGGTGTTGTAAAATTAAGCTTAGAACAATATAAGTATAAAGAAAAGAAGGCAAGAAATGTAGATGAAGGACAAAACTTTTCTTTTATTCAAGTGTCTCTTACAATGGTGAATGATCTCTCTATTTGTAATTTGATAAATCACTCCAAAGATCACCATGTGAATGCCAAATTAGTAGATACATTGTTATCAGAAAAAAGGTTCATATCACCTAGGAAATACACATACATGAATGCAATAGTTCATGAATAAACTAAATGGACAATCCACTTAGTTCAATGGATTTATAACACTCCCCCTTGGATGTCCATAGATAATGTGTTTCGTTAAAACCTTAGTAGGAAAAATTAAGTGGGTAAAAGCCTAATAAAGAAAAAAGAGTACACATCTCATAATAAGTTTTAAGTGTTGCCTCATTAAAAACCTTATCAGCAAAACTCAACTAGGACAAAATCATGATTAAGAAAAAGAGTACAACACGTATTACACTCCCTTTGGTAAAAGCTTCACTTGATATCTCGGAGACGACACATTTTAATTTTATATCTCAACTTCTTAAATGTTGATGTTGGCGATGCCTTAGTGAATAAATCAGTAAAACTATCACTTGAACGGATCTGTTGAACTTCTATCTCACCATTTTGTTGAAGATCATGTGTGGGAAAATACTTTAGTGAAATATGCTTTGTCCGATCTCCTTTGATATATCCTCCCTTCAATTAAGCTATACATGTATCATTATATTAGTATATTGTGGTCGGTATATTCTTTTTTCAAAAGAAAGCCACACATTTTTTGAATATGATGAATCATTGTAACGATCTGTCCCCATCGTTATGGATAAGCCAATGGGGAAGGAATCCGGAACAGAAAACTTTGAATAGTGACTTGGAAATATTTTGAACCTACACCAGATTTGGACGAATTTTGAGTCAGGTGAGGTCTAGGGAGATCCCAAAATGGATGAGGGTTTGAACTTATAGTTTGATCGATTTATTTGATAGCTAAGATGATACGGAGCCTATAATACTTTACGGAATCTATTCAACAACAACAACAACAACAACAACCCAGTGAAATCCCACAACATGGGGTTTGGGGACTTTACGGAATCTATTCGGATGAATAAAACTCTCGGAATTGAACTTGACGTGAAGGGTATATGGTAAGATACCATGGGATTAGGGTACGTTGTGATATGGGAGACTTAGAGACTCTTTACGAACTCTCTGTCTCTGCATGTCCCGTCAAAGCCGGATTAATCCCGCCAAGGCAGGGCCGCCAGAGTGGGATGGTCCCGTTATGGCGGGACAGTCGCGACAAAAGACGATAAAAAGTCTCAAAATTATTTTAGTCATCCCCACTTCATTCTTAAGAGACCAGAAGCGACCTAGGGTAATTTCTTACAAATTTTCACCATATTTTGTGCTAAAGGTAAGTAAATCACTCCCTTAATTCATTTTTCAATTCTTAGAACCTAGAATTATGGTTGGTGATCATTGGGGGAGGGTTTTGGTCTGAAACTATGGTGAAAAGTAGTCCTAGATGGGGGTTAGGATCATGGGTTAAGCCTAAGTGAGAAATTATGTTATAGTTCATATGAATTAGGTTATTATATTGATCATTTGTGTGTATGTGATTGTTTTTAAACCAAAAACAAGAGAACGAATCCGTAAAGGGAGAGCTCCAGTAGTTTAGAGTTGTTAAACGCTTAGTTTCGAGGTAGGTGATGGTTTTTTGTATTCTCGTAGAAATTATATGTTCTTGCTAATTGCTACACCGTGTGCATGTATGTATATGATTAGAGAGACATGTAATGAACCAGGCAAATTGACTATTTAATGTCTATGGCTTGTAATGAACTATTCTTGATAGATATGACTATTGAATTATTCATTGTATTTGTAGTTGATTATGTATGCTTGGATCGAGTGTCACATTCTGACACACAACTGGATCGGGTGTCACGTTGAATTGGGTGTCACATTCCGACATAACCTTGGACAGTGTGTCACATTTTGACATACTAACAGGTATTTGTATGTCCCATGAAAGGACCCTTTATTAAAATTGTAGGGTAATTGGGACTGTTAATCTGTGAGTATGTTTAAACATTAGTTATGAGATGATAAGTAATAAGATGTTCTTTATATATATGTTTACTGTGCTGTAATTAGTTGCTCATGTCTCACATACTGTCTAGTCGCGTGATCCTACTAGTACACCGTTGTCTTTGTGTGCTGATACTGCACTTGCTCATATTTGTTGAGTAGAAAGAATCTTCTGCCAGTTGTTGAGAGACCTCGCTTAGAAGATTGTTGGTCTATCAAAGTTCAAAGGGTGAACCAGTTCTTTCAGGCTACCATGAGCTCTTTTATATCTTGGTCCTTCATTCAGGACCTAAACCTTCATACACTGATTTAATTTATGACTTTTGGGATTGCATCCCCTTCTTTTAGACTTGTTGTTTCTTAGAGTTTTGGTATACCGATTTTTAGATTCTGGGGGTATTTTCGCATGTTTAGTTGAATTGGCTGAGTTTTTGGGGACTCAACACCCCTTTTCTTATATTTGATCTGTGTCGTACCTTAAATTGCTTACTCTCTTGCGATTGTTGTTAGTTTGGGCTCTAATAGTGGTTCTCCTAGCGGAGGGTTAGTGTGGGTGCCAATCACAACGGATCAGGATCCTAACAGTGATTGATCTCAACCAAACGCACTCCCGACTTGCTTCATAGATAACTATTAGTTCTGTTTGATTTGACGAAGTGCCTAGAAGTGTTTTGCTTCATTGAACGCTAAGATATTATTGTGCCTTCACATGTAAACAAATAACTTATTTATGATCGAACTTATCGCAGATTAGATAAATATCCTATATCTGCTTAACCAATCATTTTTGCCTTGGATTCATTGGAATAAAATAAACTTATGTCCATGATTCTCCGAAGATATGTCCTTGATGCCATTTCAATATCTTTTTATTGAGGAGGAGCTGAATCTTGCCAATAAACTCACTATAAAATATTTGATCATGTATAGCAAAGTTCATCAGTGCCCCAATGGACTAATATATGGAGTTTCATCACCAAGAAACTCTTCATCCTTATTTTGAAATGCATTTTTATTTATGTCAAGCGATCTCACAATTATTGGGGTACTCAATAAATGTGATTTATCCACGTAAAATCACTTCAAAATTTTTATATGGATGTTGGCCAAGACAAATTTTGTCTTACCAAAGTCTTTCATTTCAAATTCCCTTTTCAAACACTCAACAACTTTTGAAAGATCTTTAAGAGTGTCAGTGATGGTCAAATCATCAATATACACAACTATCCTAACAAATTTAGATCCGACCTTCTTATAAAAATGCAAGGATAAATAGGGTTATTTTTGTACCCTTTCTTCCCTAATTGTTTCAATCCATATAAGAATTTTTGAAGCTTTTATGAACAAGTTTCTTTTGAACTTTTATATGCATCAAACACTTTAAATGCTTCAAGTATTTTCATAAAACATTCACCGTCTAGCTAGATATGACAATCATCCATTACACATATTCAAGTATTTCATCTATTGTCAGACTTAAACAAGTCTCATTACATCCACCACACCACTGGAGAATATATCTCCATTTAATAATGTTAGGATTTCTGTGAAAAATTCTTTATGCCCCGAGGCACAAGCCATACTTTATATCCTACAGTTATACTTTCGCATAATGATTCATTTGTATCCTCATTGACATTATATGTTGATCTATGAAAGATAAGTTCAAAAAACATCTCCTTTCTAAGTGAAATAAAATATACTTAAATAGTCCATTTTATTTGTCAATAATTTATCTGTCCAGACTATATGACAAATTTGAATTCAAGATTCTCGTCACCATCTATAGCATTAAGCGCTACTTGATATCAAAAATACCGTCGATGGTCATTTGACTCAATTCTAATATGACATAACTTATCGAGATCTCTTCATTTTCACATCATTTCAGATATCTGAACTTTTGCCAAAATTTTATGAAGTATTATGTCGTCGTGCTCCTTTGAAGCACTTGCCTCGTTATTTTAATCATCTTGATCATTTTCTCCTCTCCTTTGTCAAGGAATTTTATAGTTATAATCGATTGGTCTATCACGCTACATGCTACCATAGACTCTGTTGTTCAAGGACTTTTCATTGGAGCATTTGTAGTTGAATTATAACATAGGGTCAGTAAATTCATCTGGCAATTAATTTGCAACATTATGCAAATAAATTATCTCTTGATTTTCAAGTTCACATTTTTTTAAATGAAGATCTAGATAATTCATCTCACTCATAATTTTCAGCTGTCAATCATCTCTCCCCCTAATATTAGAAAATCTAACATTCACCTCAACCTCATTTGGGGATTCATCTTTGTGCGAGGTGGAACAATTAAATCAAATATCACACATTTAACCTTTAGATAGAAATTATTTGGTTCCTAGCCCTTAACCAATTTATGATGGGAAAACATCATTGTCTTGATGCGTACATATATTGCTACATGTTAAATAAACTCATCTCATACCAAATCTTAATTGATAGTTTTATTCTCATACCTGTGGTTTAACTATAATTGGAGGCATACAATTGCTACTAAAACAACCAGCATTATCAACATACTTTCATAGTTTGGACTGTGTTTGTAATTTAATAATTCGAGCAAACAGTCTTACAAAAATCAATTTATAAATTGACAACAAAGCACATATGACCATTTCATAAATGTAACTATCATATAGTTGCAAACGATCCACATGGTAGGTAAACGTGTCCATAATCACCCTTTTATAAGTTCTAAAATCTCAGAAAATACAATCACAACCTTAAATGGTACAATGATCATTTTATTATGAGAACAAGCAATACAAGAGAATTCTTGAATAATCTTTTATTTCTTTATCATATAGGCACGTGAATTCTCAATTACTTTTACATCACATTTGAACCGAAATGGTCATGCCAACTGATCTTTATTTTAGTAAACTTCTAATTTACTTTTGCATGTGATTCCATCATCATGTCCATGTTTGTATACAACAAACAAGAGGAAAAAGCGATTAACCTTTTACATAATTATTTATAACCCGCTTCGGTTGTAATAATCTAAAAATATTAAATATTCTCATAATTTATAGTCTCAATTATAATAATTTTTTTTATTTCCAGTTCCTCTAAAACTTAAAATACTTCTTTTAAACTTACTACAACCCCAATATATTCCTCCAATAGTAAAATAGCTCTTTTAAAGTTCACAATTAATTTCGTGTACTATCTCATGACACCATATGAATGGTGAATATTTTTTTTAAGGAGAAAATTATATTATTATTATCATGGTCAAAATCATTACAAACATGACATGTTTCTTGCTTTACTTTGTCGTATCATAGGTACATAACCAACGATCATTTATGTCAAAATAAAATTTATTTATTTCTCTCAAACCTCCTGTAAAGGTGAGTTATTGTATATATCCAACCCATAATATTTTTATTTCTTTCTCTCAAACCTGTTGTAAAGGTGAGTTGTGACATATATCCAACCCACAATATTTTTATCACATCTTGACTCATTTACTTTCAGAATGACCGAGCATTTATGATGTGTATCACAAGTCACATTCTCTTTAGGAAATGAGCTAATCATATGTATATGCTTCATAAATTTGCATTATAAGCTCATTATCATGCATTTAAAAAAATGTTCTGAAAGGTCAAGTGTATCACCACTTTATCTTCCTTGCTTTTGATGGAGATTTATAAATTTATCAAATTATTAGGCCGCACAACAACTACGGGTCCAATTACCTTTCATACCATTATGATGATAAAAATTACCTTCACATTTTGAAGGACTATTTGGAGAACCCATATTGTTTTTCCTTTTATAATTATCACCACGATGATGACTATTATAATTTTGTCCCTCCACGCCCTTATTCATACATTCAATCACTTGTCTTTTTTCAAACTTATTATTCATTGCTACCACAATCATACGATAGAATGAAGCAAATTAATTGGGCAAATTTCAAACTTATATGTATTGCTACCACATTCACTTCAGGAAATGGAGTAAATTCAATTGGATGAATTTCATGACTTTTCATTAAGAATATATTATTTTTACCTTAGTCATTATTTTATCAATACTATGGTGCATTGAGACTCAAATTTAATGTCTTATCCATATAAGGCGTGTTATGCCACAATTCTATTGGACTCATACCCAATATCTTATCATCATGGTGCATCAAAATTCAAATTGATGTTTTACCCTCTTGGTGCGAGAGAACTTGAATCTACCATCTTACCCTCAAATATTTTTCATTATGGTGCATCCATACTTTAACTTGATGTCTTACCCTTTAGGTGCAATATGACTTGAATCCGCCATCTTACCTTCAACCAATGGTATAATCGATCGAAGTACAACATTACTCATCCTTTAAGTCTTTCAAAATATTTAAACAGAATTTATAAAATATAATCAATTCTATGAAATAATGCCTTCAGCAATATAAGTAAGTGAAATAAGAAAAATATAAAACTTACCCTCAAGATTAGCGTAATAAAAATAATACTCAAACTCATGCTACCAATACTTTATACCTTCTTCCATTTAAGAAATTTTGTGGAGCAGAAAATATTCAACCAGTAGGAGTATATGCCTTTGGTTCCTGGTTAATGTTAGTGACCGAACGCTATTGTTTTTTCGAGTATCGATTGAAACTCATTTCTAAATCAGAAAAAGATTCTTGAAAAATACATACCTGATTTTATGCCTAAAATATTCTTGATTGCAATAATTATTTTTTTTAATTATTATTTTTTTCTTCTCGATTCTCATAACGAGATCAACCAGAACATGAGTTGAAGAAAAACTAAAACTCAATCTCAATTGACTAGAATCTCGTGTTGATAACGTGTTGTAAAATTAAGCTCAACAATATAAGTATAAAGAGAAGAAGGCAAGAAGGAGAGAACTTTTCTTTTATTCAAGTGTCTCTTACAATTGTGAATGATTTCTCTATTTATAGGTTGAGAAATCACTCCAAAGATCACCATGTGAATGCCAAATTAGTAGATACATTATTATCACAAAAAAATTCATATCACCTAAAAAATACACGTACATAAATATAGTAATTCATGAATAAATTAAATGTACAATCCACTTAATTCAATGAATTTATAATTTTATAATTTTTCTCAAAGTGTTTATCATCCACAAAATCTTTGGTGCAAGTAGAGAACATTGATCCATGTTATTTTGGTGCAGACATATTCATAAATGTTCCATTGACTAGTCGATACAGACCACACATGCATATTTATTATTGCCAACTACAATTCACAACTATGCTACAATTTATTGACCACCAATTTAATTATTGGGAGATGTATCCTCGTTGATTTTGTTTTGTTTTATTGTTGCATGTGTTATTAATCTTGAAATTTCATATTCGAATTTTGAGACTAATTTATAGAAGCATTTTTACTTTTAAAATGAAATTCTTTAATGTAATTTATTGTACCCTAATAAATGGAAAATTGAAATTGAAGTTGCATTTGCTTGTTATCTTATCCAAATAACGATCCTTGGTATTATAACTTTCTATTCTCCTTCCAACTATCTTTTTTCTCATAATTTCAATATTAATCTTCTTATAATTACAATTAAAAAAATCTTCTTATAATTACGTATGTCACTCAATGAGTAACGATAAGATTGTTTGCATAATTTCTAAAAGTATATCCCCAAACAGGTGAGATAGCACAATAATAAATACTCTACTGGTTTCAAAATAGTTGTCATTTTTTATTTTTTGAGAGTTAATTTGAACGGCTTTTAAAACTAAATCTGATTAGATGATTTTAAACTTAATATTCAAAAATTATATGAAAATTACTATAAATCGCAATTTATCTTATATCAATATAATGAAAAAAATACATCTTAAAATATTGATCAAAGTTTATATTATCTGCCTCTAGTATGTAAGAAACATATGTCACAACAATTTTTTTCAACTTGATGATTCATCTACGAATTTTGACGCCAAACCAAATTCAAATAACGGATCCAATCTTTTTCAATATTTGTATATTGCCTCGTCTCTGTGTTTTCAATCATACTCATTGAGAAAAAATATTATTTTTTTCTAGTTTATATTTTTAATATTCTTCATCATTTATATTTTTTGTTGGCCAAAAATGGTTGAATGACATTCTAGAGAAAAATTACCTATATACACTATTTTATTTACCATATCTTCAAATATTTTCTACCATTTTAAAATATTTCAAAAATTCCTTCTTTTACACCCAAAACCCATTTTCCGGGATACATAATTGCTACTCTCTTTTCCTTGTTTAGCTCAACTAATATGTTAATTAATGTATTCGAAATAATGTATCCGGATACCACATAATGTATACGGATGGACTATTTTTCCGAATTAATGTATCTGGATAATTGCTACTCTCTTCTTCTTTTTTAGCTCAACTGATTTGTTAATTAATGTATCCGAATTAATGTATCTGTATACCACAGGATGTATCCGGATACATAATTCCTTTTTTAGCCCAACTGATTTGTTAATTAATGTATCCAAATTAATGTATCCAAACTAATGTATCCGGGTACCACATTATGTATGCGGATGGACTTTTTTTGAAGGGATTTATGTAATATTAAAAAGGATAGGGACAAATAGTAATTAGCTCCTTGGACTATGTGACTCTTAAAATTTTTACTTCCCACAATTCTCTCTAATTTTTCAAGTTACCAACAATACTTGTTGTTCCTGATAGGATATGGGTCATTGGGCCCTAAATTTAACTGAGCTAGTAGCCCAATAAGGCCACTCACATTGGTCCATCAACTAAGCCTGAAAAATTGGTATAATACGAAGGGAAACAGAGTTTAGCCATAGAATGTCATTAACTATTTTTGACCAAACAAAAAGTTATATTATAAATGATTTATAACTATCTTATCTGCCTCTCACTTGCGATTAGCATAGTAAAAATTTCACCCGGAAATTAGTTTACATTATTATTTAGGGTAAACAACATAAATTTCACTAATTTAGGGTCTGCTTACCTATTTTTTTGCGAATTTTCAAAATTATCATTCGTGTCAGATTTCGATCCCACGACAAATATATGTTTTTAGTGTAATTCACATGTATCTGTATCAGTCTCTTGCTCGCTTTCCTTCTCTCTCACCCGCCTTTCTTCCTATGTATATGTATTTTAGAGTGTATCTGATATATGAGCTTCCGACTTCAATTTTCAAAAAGAAATCGACAAGCTTAAACCTTTGAAATCGAAGCTTCATAATTTCACTAACTTGAAGGACATGATCAGAGTGATTGACTAAATCATATTAATTCCTTTTTACATATGCTTCAGAATTCATTTTATCGGATTTGGAGTTGCATGGGGTGATTATGGTCCCCCCCCCCCCCCTTTTTTTTTTTTTTTTTTTTTGCTTAAATCAATAGTTACTACTAGAAAACAAATGCTTTTTGGTAATATTTGTATAAAATTTGAACCAACAAAAGATTCAGAGAGAAGTACTGAAAATACCTCTAAATTTGGTGTGAATTATTAGTTTCATCCTCGAATTATTAACAATCTCAAAACATCCTTTTATTTGGCTAATTGAACTTAAATACACCCTCGTCTTGCAACATGAGTAAAATACACCTTTAAACTCTTGTCAAGTTTAGGATTGCTTTCAACACTTCTCTTGACTTTTTATTAAAAGTCACATGCTCCTACAAGAGTTTGAGACCACTTGCTATGTCATGCGGCAGATCGGGGGTGTATCTAAGTTTGATTAGTCAAGTACATGGGTGTTATTAAGGTTGTCAATAGTTCGGAAATTGAACTAATAATTTATGCCAAGTTCATGAGCGTTTTCAATACTTTTTCAAAGATTTATTAAAAAGGGCATTGTATTCATAGTTCATACTGTATTTACCCTTTAGACTTTAGTATTATTTTAGGTTCATAATGTCAAAATCTAAAGAACTAAGAATGGCGGCGGCTACGATTTGCAACGACAACATCAAGGGTTAAGCGATGATTAGAGTTGTGAATTGTGAGTATTCACAACAAGAACGTCCGATTTGCTTGTTTCGATGTATGCCTATATCGCGTCAAATTGTTGGAGAAGTCGTATGTTTATTTTGAAATAATTTTCTTATTGATTAAACCAAAAATCGAACCGTTAATGACAAAAAACTGATAAAGCAAAAATCGATAACAAATATCTTATTAGTTTGGTTATTGGTTTAGCGTATTTAAAAATCAAAAATAGATAAATCGAATAGATAATACTTAAAACCGAACCGAACAGATACACACTCCTACAATTATCAGATTAAAATATTGGTTACATGCCACCAGGGCAATAACAACAACATACACATATATAGTTTCATAAATGTGGTCTAAAAGTGTACGGAAAACTTATTACTAAATCATAAAGCTAAATAAAATATTTATGAAAAATCCCCAAATCATGTAACTTGCATTTAAGGCAATTTTTAAAAAAGCATAAGTAAAAGTTATCCATAAAAATATTGGGTTGGTTCTGTAATTTCAAAAATTGACAACGACCATATGTTAAAATAAAAAAGATCAGCCCCCTTTTTTTCCATTCTCAAAATTTTGAACTCCAAAGAGTTCAAATCCGATATCAGAAAAAAATTCATACTAAAATCGGAAAGCGCAGGTGAAAACTTTACTTGCAACACTGTCGGTTCTTCACCTCACATCTCGAATCCTTCATCAACGGCTTCTGTCGGTTTGCTTCAGTTCAAAGATTTCCTTTTCTGGGTCTTCTTCTAAATATATACATTTATGTGAGTTTTGTGTGTTATCTTTCAGTGTTCTTGCTGTTTATTTGGTGTTTGGTTCCAATTTTTTCTCCAGAAATATAGTTTAATCCCTTTTTAGCTTTGTGGGTATTCTGAATTTGAGACTAGTTTTGAGTTCTTCTTCTGAATTTCACATTTTCTTGAATTTGTATGAGCTGATTCTTTGACCCTTTTGATCTTGGGATATTATATGAATGAAAATGGGTTCAAACTCGATTGGTACAATCGTTAGGTTTCCCTCCGCCCTATTTCTAGACGAGGAATAATTTGACTACTTGTCTTTCCCTCCTATCCAATGATTGAACAAAATTTCTTTGATGACAGGTAAATTTAGGTGATATATTGGCTAAGTATTATGTCGCTGTTAAGTAGATTTTTCTATAGAAGGCCCCCAGATGGGTTGCTGGAACTTGATGATAGAGTATATGGTAAAGGAACCAGCTTTGACTTTATAATATATTTTTTATTGAACATTGAAAGTGCATTGTATTTTTCTCAACATCTTATTATCTTGTGTTGAATATTTGCAGTTTTTGATTCTTGTTTTTCGACTGAAGTACTGCCTGAGGGAATTTATCAGCTTTACTTGCACGAAATTATAAATGAACTGCATGAAGAATTTCCAGATTCCTCCTTTCTTGCTTTCAATTTCAGAGAAGGCGAGAAAAGGAGCCAGTTTGCGGAGATTTTATGCGAGTATGATGTAACTGTAATGGATTACCCAAGGCAATATGAAGGCTGTCCTGTACTGCCATTGTCTTTGATACATCATTTTCTATGTATCTGTGAGAGTTGGCTTTCTCTTCGAAATCACAATAATGTAATTTTGTTACACTGTGAGAGAGGTGGTTGGCCCCTGCTAGCCTTCATTTTGGCTAGTTTCTTGATTTTCAGAAAGTTACAAAGTGGAGAGAGAAAAACTCTTGAGATGGTTTATCGTGAGGCACCTAAAGGTTTATCGCAATTATTGTCACCTTTGAACCCATTCCCTTCTCAGCTTCGTTACCTGCAATATATATCAAGAAGAAATATATCTCCCGAGTGGCCTCCTCCTGAACAAGCTCTTTCTTTGGATTGCCTCATTCTTCGTGCCATTCCAAGATTCGACAATCAAAAAGGGTGTAGGCCAATTTTGCGCATTTTTGGAAGGAACCTTCTCAGCAAGGATGGATTATCAGCTCATATGTTGTACTCCATGCCGAAGAAAGGTAGAAGCCTTCGACATTATCGCCAGGTGAAAAATTGCTATCACTGCATCTTGTTTATTGTCTTCTTCAATTCTTCTGTGTGGCAACATGATTGTTATCTTTTTGCAGAAGGACAGTGATGTCATCAAGATCGATATTCAGTGTTTGGTGCAAGGAGATGTAGTTTTGGAGTGTGTCCACTTAGACCTGGATCCTGAAAGGGAAGTCATGATGTTCCGTATTATGTTTAACACAGCGTTTATTCGGTCCAACATTTTGATGTTAAACTGCGATAACCTGGATATTCTATGGGATTCAAAGGCACGCTATCCGAAAGGCTTTCGAGCTGAGGTGAATACTTTCTTACAAACTGTCTGATTAGTGTTGTTTAATTGGATCACCTGTGTTCATCATATTTCTCCTCTAATTTATATTTCCTGCTTTGCAGGTTTTATTTGGTGATGTTGAGAGCATATCTCCTCTAAAAGCTCCCACTGCAGCTCTAAATGGTGAGGAGACTGGTGGACTTCCTATTGAAGCTTTTTCAAGGGTACAAGACCTTTTTAGTGGTGCTGATTGGGTTGATACTGGTGATGATGCTGCGTTGTGGTTGTTTAAACAGCTATCAGTGCTGAATGATATGAAAGATTTGTCAATTTTGCAAAGTAGGATGAGTGGCTATTCGTCCCCATTTGATTCTGAAGAAGAAAATAATGCATCGAGCATTGCTGACAGTTTGGACTTTCTGGACTCAGAGAAAGCTAGTAGTCTTACTTATGCTAATACAACAGATGTCAATTTTTTAGATGAACAGGATTCAGCTTCTGATGGAACTTCTGATCCAAAGATTTCTGAGGGTCAAATGAAGCTTTCAATGTTAGATATTGGTCCTGTTCAGTCTCTTTCTGAAAATAACAGTCAATTGGATACTGCCATTGCTCCTGAACATTCAAAGGGAGTTCGAGTTTGCGATACAAGGACTTCCTCTTCTTCTCCGCTACCTTCACCACCTCCGTCACCTGCCCCTGTGATTTCTAGTATAAAAGTCCCTCAATCATCAGCTCCATCTCCCCCTTCACCACCCTCTCTGTTTGGTTCTCCTAGCAAGGAGGTGTCATTACCTCCTCCACCTCCTCCTCCTATAATTGGTGGCCCTTCTTCTGTCCCACGTACTCCTCCACTTTCAATACTTTCAAGTTCTAATAGATCACCTCTACCACCACCACCGCCACCACCACCACCGCCTTCAATTGGTAGTAATAGAGAACAGTCACCGCCAAGACAACCTACTTCTTCAACTTCCCCCGATAGCTTTTCTAGAGGACCTCCGCCACCTCCACCACCTCCATCATCTCCTTTTAAAAGTATTTTATCAACTCCTAAGCCACCTCCACCACCTCCACCACTTCCTAATAAGAGCTTTTTATGCACTTCTGCTCCTCCACATCCACCTCCTGTCCCTACATTTTCTACTTCTAGAAGTGCATTGCCTCCACCTCCACCACCACCACCACCTCCTCCTCCTCGGGGGCCATCTAACTGTAATTTATCAGCTCCCCTTCCTCCACCTCCCCCTCCTTTTATCTCTTCGTCTCCTCCACCTTCCATGTCATCTAAGTGTTCACCCTTGCCTTGTGTAACTCCTCTGCCTCCCCCACCTCCCCCGCCTACCCCTTCTGCCCTTTTCAAAGGCCCTCCACCCCCCGCACCACCTCCACCTCCACCTCCATCCTCTACTTCAAATAGGCCAACTCCGTTGGCACCTCCACCGCCACCACCACCGCCTCTATCTTCATCCTCTACGTCAAATAGGCCAACTCTGTTGGCACCTCCACCGGCACCGCCTCCACCTCCACCTCAACCTCCATCCTCTACATCAAATAGGCCAACTCCGTTGGCACCGCCACTGCCACCACCTCCACCGTCAAGCAATTCTAAAAGGCCACCTGCACCTCCTCCACCCCCTATGGGAGTTCCTAGGCAAGGTTCCACTCCACCAGCACCTCCACCAGCACCAAAGGCTCCTACTGCTCCACCACCTCCTAGGCGGGGTTTGACACCCGCTCCACCTCCCCCGCCTGGTGGAAAGGGCCTTAATGTGCCAGTGCCACCACCTCCATCTACTGGGCGTGTAAGAGCCTCTGTAGGCGCAACTGCTCTAGGGAAAGGGCGAGGTGCAGGAGGTACTTCAATTCCTCCTAAAAAAGCTTCATTGAAGCCCTTACATTGGTCGAAAGTTACACGAGCTATGCAAGGGAGTTTATGGGCTGATACGCCAAACAAGGAAAATACTTCCAGGTATGAATATTTTATTTTGGGGGATGAAAAATTACAATTATAACATTCTGTGTCATTTCAAGTTAATATTTAGAGCTAAATTTTTTCCTATTTCTTGTGTCTCATGAAACTCCTCTACAGGTCGTCATAAGCACTATCATTCTTATGGTTCTCAACTTCTAATGCTTAATAGAATGCAGATATACTAGTTCTGAGCACTTTGAGCTTAACCTAGTTTGTGTTGGGTACTGCAATTTTGTTCTTTATCTGTCTGTTATGGGTAGTTCTGATCAGATTTTATTAATGTACATGACAGAGCACCTGAAATTGATATCACGGAGCTTGAAAATTTGTTTTCCGTGGCTTCAGCTACTGATGGAACTAGCAAAGGTGGAGGCCGACGTGGTTCCAAAATCAACAAACCAGAAAAAGTGCAATTGGCAAGTTATATATGCCGTATCTTGTTTCCAGTCTC
Source organism: Solanum dulcamara (assembly GCF_947179165.1). NCBI lineage: Eukaryota > Viridiplantae > Streptophyta > Magnoliopsida > Solanales > Solanaceae > Solanum > Solanum dulcamara. The sequence continues at coordinate 71,032,010 of NC_077241.1, read as the reverse complement.
TGCAACTGTTATTTTGCCGATGATTTGCTGTTAAACAATTTTATTTAATTTTTCTTAAATTTCTGAGCAAGACACATAATGGACTCATAAGATGAAAATGCCTGTTTCCTTTGTTTATGTTGCTCACTACCTTGTCTTTTATTGAAGATAATAATTCATTTGTCTGAATTCCCTTCTTCTGCCACTCAATCTCACTTTAGAGTGCTTTGTGTGTTGGCAACACTTTGGCTTGTAGCAACATGTATGGACATTTTGATCTTTTAGGCTCAAATCAAACCTTCAACTCCTTCTATACCATGGAGGACTCTATAATCTAGGTCACTCACTTTCTTCGCCTTCCTCTTTCTTCCATGTCTGGGACTAGGAAACTGAATCTTATCTTGTTAGCTAGTACTTCTCCTACTGATACTCCTTACTTTCCCTCTTAGCCAAATAGGCACAGTGGTTCCTAGTGAGGCTTGCTGCACTTCACTAATTTGTAATTGAGTGTAGAAGTTACATTTATACATGGCACTAGAGTTCTCAGACTTGTGCCAATGTAATCTGTCTTCAAATACCACACAATTATGCTTTCTCTCCGTGCCCAAATAAAATACTTGACATTGCGGCAAATCATTTGGAATCGATGAGCATATGCGGATAATGTTGAATTTGCACATTTACAACAACAACAACAACATACCTAGTGTAATCCCATAAGTGGTGTCTGGGGAGGGTGGTGTGTACACAACCTTACCTGACCTGGAATTTGCACATTTATAGGGTCAAAAGACAGTTTAAAGTGTGAATTGTCTTCCATGGTTAGTACATATAAGGTGATTACTTTAATGATCGTAACTCAGGGGGTTTTGCAAGTAAACACACACCTTGGAGGCTTGGACCACATAAATTTTTTGAAATGAGAAATGGACTAAATTACAGGTAGTTCCAAATGACCAAGATATTCTTGACCAGAGTACTTGGTGGGACTGTACTTTTTTTTGACAATGGTTGCAGTTTCTGAATCTATTATAAACCGAAACAGTGCATAGGTTGCACTGAAACCATATTTACAAGAGTATTCTATGATCTACTGTCCTGTGACTATAGATAATCTAAAACATCAATGATAGAGACAGTATCATGGGAATACAACTGGTTACACAAAAAACATAAGGTCAAAATACAATTCAATTTGACTTTCTCCATACTTTTTACTATACATTCATAGCATCTAAGGTTCCTCTCCTTCCAAATTGTCCACCAGATACTAGCTGGGACAATTCTCTATCTAATCCTATCCTTTGCCTGTGTACCTGTTTCTTCCCAGCTCAGGAGAGCTTCTGCGACTCTCCTGGGCATTGTCCACCAGATACTAGCTGGGACAATTCTCTATCTAATCCTATCCTTTGCCTGTGTACCTGTTTCTTCCCAGCTCAGGAGAGCTTCTGCGACTCTCCTGGGCATAGTCCATGAGATGTTCTTGAGATTCAGGAATAGTCTCCAAAGCTGATTTATAACCTTGCAGTGCGGGAAGAGATGGTTAATTGTCTCAACAGCTTCACCATAAAAGAAGCATCCGGGGCCTAGCTGAATTCCTCTCTTCATTAAATTATCTTGTGTAAGAACTGCTTCTCTAGCCAACAACCGCACAAACAAGCAATCTTGAGAGGTGTCTTAGCTTTCCAGATATTCTTCCTAGGCCAATTCCTTGGCATTTGACTGGGTTGGTTTAATCTTCTGTATGCAGTTCCTACTTTGTAAGCACCTTCTTTAGTACACCTCCAAATTAGGAAGTTTTGTCCAGTCTCCAAACCTCCAAAGTTCTCAATTGTACTGTAAAAATCAGTCACCCTTTGAATTTCTCAATCATTCAAATGCCTTCTGAAAGTAATATTCCAACCTTGAGGAGATCATAAGTATGCAATTGTTCTGTGGTTGTGGAGCACTAGATTGTGAATATCTGGGAAAAGAAGTTCCATGATGCCTGCGTCATGCTATTTATCCTTCCAAAAATCAGTTCTTCCACCATTTACCACTTTGATCTTTGTGTTTGGTTTGAACTCATTCCATAACACTCTGGTAGATCTCCATAAGCTCACACCATAAGGTGTAGTACCCTCTTTGGTCATCCAACTGTCACTCTCATATTTTACTTCGATTACTTTGCTCCATAAGTCTGATGATCATTGGAATACTTTCACAACCACTTCATTCTCAGAGCCTTGTTTTGTAATTTGAAGTTCTTGATCCCTCCCCCCCCCCCCCCACACACACATTTTTTTTGCTTTGTGTACTGATTTTCACTTGACTAGATGGTAGCCTTTTCTCTCCTTATTTCCTTGCCAAAGAAAATTCCTCCTGATGCTAACTAACCTATTGATGATCCCTTTTGGAATTGCATACAGAGATATCATATAAGTTGGGAGTGCATCAAGCACAGAGTTAATCAAAGTCAGTCTGCCACCTAGTGATAGATATTGGGATTTCCACCTTGCCAGTTTCTTTTCACTCTCCTCCACTACATCATTCCAGATTTCAACAGATTAAGGCATTCCTAGATAAGTGGCTGATAGAGTACCAACCTCACCACTTAGAATTGATTTCAACGCTTCCATGTATGGTAATTAATTCACAGGGTACAAGTAGTTCTTCCTCCGGTTGACATGTAAACCAGAAATACCTTCAAACAGAACCAAAATCAATTTGAGGATTTTGAGTTGCCCTTCATCAGTATCACAGAATATCAAGGTGTCATCTGCATATTTCAAATGAGTAAGCCAACTAATACTTTCGTAAGTCAATATCAGTAGTAAATCTGATCCAGAGACTATTGGTCAGTAGTAAATCTGATCCAGAGACTATTGGACTGCCCCGTGACCTTCACTTTCAACACACCTAGTATTGGACTAAATTCACAAGTTCCCTTGCTTCTTGTTTCCTTGGCAGCTGTGTTACCTCCAATTTGGACTTTCTATGACCTTCTTCATGTATATTAGTATATATCTTTTTCTCTCCTTAAGAAATGAATAGTAAGTGAAGTTACTATTGGAGTTATGCTCAAGTCCTCAGTTAGAGGCCAAATTGGAAGGTTAGGGACATCTCATGGACTCATTCTCCAGATAGGCATTATCAAGCAAGTCTTTCATGTAGTAAAGTGAGTGTTGTAGGATGAGTATGTATCTCTTTCCTTCACTAGGTTAATTAAACAATTAATATTGGATATGTTTAAAAGAGGGCTTTTAGTGGTAACTTGTGGCTAACAAGGTGGAAGAAAAGAAGTGGACAGAAAGGCTTAAATGGGTTTAACATAGGTGAAGTTTCGAAACAAGCATGCCCATAAAGAGAAGAACTTGTGGTTTTTCAACCCGGATGTGGATGATTTAATTAACTTTGGGTGGAAAAGTCCTACTTTCTCCATCCCGTAGGTAACACCATTTCTTTTTCATGGAAGTTAAGTTAGTTATCTTTGATTAGAGGGATATCCTAGGGTAAGGTCCTTCATCTCCAATGATAAGGTTGGGATTCAATTAACCAAGGGATAAAGGGGGAAAACCACTCTTGAGCCTCCTAGGCAGAGGGTTTATCGGATGGGGTCAATTATATAAAAAAATAACGGTTGCCTTTGAAAAATTCTTAAATACTTTGAGATGTAAACTCATGTAACAGAGTAATTTTGTTAGACTGCGATACATGTCTAGATGAATTAGAATGAAAGGGTTGCGGAGGCTGTGCTCATGATGGGCACTGCATCCCATGGGGATGGCCATTGACCATGAATGAATTGCAGTTCACTTGCTTCTTAATTCATCCGTTAGTGCTAAATTGGGAAGAGATAGAACACTTCTATAGAAAGAAACTTCTAGTTTTCAAAGCTTTCACTATATAATATGAGATCACTATGGAATGGTTGGTGAACAGTCTATAGGTGTTGGCTTCTTTTTCTTCCTGAGGTATTGGAGGTTTATTTTACAGAACTCCCATTATTTATACCGAAAGACTGGAAGTGTTACATTTTGGTCCAACTGTTAAAAGATCGGGATATTATTTCTTAATATATGTTTTTTCCAGATTGATTTGCGCAGGGCATACAATTGCGAAATCATGCTTACAAAAATCAAGATTCCCCTGCCTGATATGCTTGTGAGTTCTTTTTGTGTCTTCTTGTTTCTACTATCAGCTTCAATACTTTTATCTATTTCACTAGTTCATGTATCCTAGCCAACAGGCGGGTCTTTTTATAATAGCCTTTTATTGTTTATCAGAAGAAACTATTAGATTATCTGATCTTTACTTGGGCTTTAGGACAATCAGAGATTTTAGAAATTGAGCTGCTTATAATTTAAAAAGTAACACAAACTAAACATCCAATAAAATTAATGACTCACAACGTGTTTATCAATTGAAAATCAAGTAACAAATGACATAGACAATTGAATGTATTTGTTATATGACTTTATTTTCCAAAAGATTACAATTTAGTTCTTTTTTTCCCTTTGTACATTTGCTAAAACTATTGAAGTATCTGATGAATCAAATAGATATGCAAAATTATTGAATTAGCTTCATGGGTTTGACTAAAAGTCAATTCTCAACAAAAAAAGGAAAAGATTGTTGTATGTATTGAACTCTACATACTATAATCTTTATACTTGATCAAAAAGATTATAGTATGTATTGAACTCTAAATTGAAATATCTTCATTTCTGCTTGATAAAAGTACAATATATGGATTAACTATCTATACTTTTTCTCAACAACGGAATGAAGAACGAATATATCGGTTAACTACACATTACGTTTAGGTCATACTCAGAGGAGTTTGGTAGTTTGACTATTATATGATAGCTGTTAACCTATTACAATTCTACTCGTAATTCAGTTTCGAGTTAGTTATGCATTTCTAGTATTGGTGGAGTTTAATGAGCACTTTAGAGTGTGGTCAAGTGGTTTTTCTAGTAGAGACCAAAACAAAGACTAGGTGGTTTTCCTCATCTGATTGCTTTATGGAAGGTATAGTTCCCTGTACCTATGTTGGTAGGAGGTGTCAGGTACCCTATAAATTAGTCAAGATACGTGCACAAGTAGGACCGGACACTAGCGTTATTGATTTTTTTTTTAGCCGGAGTTCAATGAAATGAATAAAGAGACCTTTATTTTGATACAAGGAGAAAATGAGCTTTGTATGGAAATAGAAGTTATTGTAAAAAGAGCTAGCTGTAGAACTATTAATCCAAAAGATATTTTTATTCTTTTATATTTTTGATAAATGATAAATTTATTGAGTTGAAAACTTGAAGAGATCAAAATTAACTGTTAAACTCTATGGATATTTTTCTGCTGAAATTCAAAAGAATGACGATACAAATTGTATAAAATATTCTATCCTTTGGCTTTGTGGTCAAAATCATATTTTCATAATGCACAGTATCAATATGCTGATTCATGTGTGTGTTCAGTATGTGTGGTGAGCATTTCTTTAGGAGCCTCATGCATGGTTTCTTTGGAAGTTCTTTTTTTCTTTATTTTGAGTTTTAATGGAGGAACATTGAAATGAATGAAATATTTGCCATGGATTTGTTTTTACTAATATTACAACAAGAATTGCGCCTTAGTTCCAAACAAGTTGGGGTCCTCTATATGAGTACTTGCGGCCATGTTCATGTTCATCAATTTGAACTCATCTCATGCCAATATTATGCAAATATAAATAAAATTTCTTTTTACTGGAGGAAAATTTACCCTGGATTTCTTACAAATTATATTTGTCTGCATGTCTTACAGAATGCTATTTTGGCTTTGGATTCATCAGCTTTGGACATTGATCAGGTTGAAAATCTGATAAAATTTTGCCCGACAAAAGAAGAAATGGAGACATTGAGGGTATGATCCCTTTCTCATTCTACAGTGCTTGCATACCATGGCAAAGTTTTAACTATGATAATATTTTTTTTAATATGTGTCTAGTCTAGTCATTTATTTTGAGTTCATAAGTAATATTAGAGGTATCTTCTGAAATTTGCTTCGATTCTTCATTTAACTCTTCTTTTTAAGGGAAAATACTCCATATTGAAGTTTTTTGCCAGTAGTATTTGGTAACAAGAGTCAACCTTTACATTTTGCAATTGCATTTAACGTTTGAATGCTAGTTAAGTGAGTCATCGGAACAGAAGTAGCCTATAATTTTGATGATGTGCCATTCGTTGTAAGTAGCTGTGCAGATTGATGACCATACTTCAATGACCCATTTGGCCGTTTCATGCTTATACAGTATGTACTTGTATCTATGCCGTGCGTGCATGCTCATATGTCTGTTTCAATATCTAATTACACAGATACCTATTTCTGATGACTCCCTTTCCTGGTGGGTGTGGATGTGTATAAAAATAGGCATATATCAGTCTTTTGTGTATGTAGATCCATACTTGTTTCTGCTTGATTTTCCCCCCTCTTTGTAAACTTAGTTGTGCTAGTTTCTTGACAGTCTATTCTTGCCATTTGATATTTAATTGTAATTTTTTGATTTGAAAATTTGATCTTACTGGTTATGTTCTATTTTCCAGAACTATAATGGGGACAAGGGAATGCTTGGAAAGTGTGAGCAGGTCTTCTCCAATTTGACCATATATGTGGGGAAGTGTACAAATTTCTCTATCCTCTAAGTTATGAGTAATTAACCGGATTAGTAATACCTGTTTCAGTTTTTCCTGGAGCTGATGAAGGTCCCACGAGTTGAGTCCAAGTTACGAGTGTTTTCATTTACTATCACTTTTTCTAATCAGGTATTTGCTCTTGTACTTGTTAGTGAGCTAATGTCTATGCATTCTGCCATTCATTTTTCGTTGACTATAATATGTTGAATTGTTCAGGTGAATGACTTGAGAAGTAATCTGAGTATAATTAATGATGCTACTAGAGAGGTATTTTTAATACCTTATGAAGTTTGATTGGGCACATTCTGATTTAACTAGATTCTAACTGCATTTCCTGGTTGAGCAGGTGAAAGAATCTGCCAAATTACGTCAGATAATGCAGACCATTCTAACATTGGGAAATGCACTGAATCAGGGTACAGCACGAGGTACAATTTTCTAAGATCTAAATCTCTATGAGAAAACAATCAGTTCTTGGATGGAGGCACTGTGACTAACATCTTTGTTTTCATAATTACATTGCAGGATCTGCTGTAGGGTTCAAGTTGGACAGTCTTCTTAAGCTTTCCGACACTCGTGCTAGAAACAACAAAATGACCTTGATGCATTATCTGTGCAAGGTAGAACTACTGCATTATGATGCCTTTCTGTTTTTACCTGTATATACTAGTATTGATCAATTAGCTCCAAATTGAGAAGAATCAAAGGTGACTTAAGCATAAGTTGAATTAGATTAGTTTGGCTCAATGATGATTGGCGAGTAGCTCAAGATTGGGTTGAAAAAGTGCCAAGTTAATTTGAGGTCTATGTCTTAACCCATCTATAACTACCACAGTTTCACTCATGATACAAGGGCCATAAGGTAACCATGAACGGCTGATTTAGAGGAGGCGAGCAGTTTGAAGGTTTCAACACTCAAAGTCAAATGATTTTTTGTTTATGTTTTAATAAGAAAGTTAGGAAATTGGGTAATCGTTATGTAAGGCATGACTGGTAGGTGTGGTAGTTTTGGCACAAGGGGATGCTACGAAGATGAAGCATGCATGAGGCGTGGTGAAGCAGCACTAGTGGGAGCCATAGTGTACAAGCAAGGTTCACAAACATAAGTGTGGCATGATGCCCGACAAAGCCATGGACGAGGCTAACAGAGAGGAGGCGAGCGCTTTCAAGGTCAAACGATTCGTTATTTTAGTTTAATAATAACGGAAAAGAAATTGGGAACCGTTGCATGGAGGCATGGCTGGTATGGATGATAGTGTTAGCACGAGAGGATGGTCCGATGATGTAGCATGCACGAGGCATGGTGAAGCACAAGTGGGAACCATAGTGCACAAACAAGGCTCACAACATAAGTATGGCATGGTTCTACACAAAATCAAGGAACATGCGCGAGGCTTTAGAATGCTTGGTAGTACACTTAGTAGTTTGGGAATTACTAGAACTATTGATGGGTTGCTTGATCCATATTATTTACAAAGGAGAGATTACTCCAGCAAAAGAGGTTAAGCATGTCTAAATGCCACACATGCCATTAACACTTTAAAACTTCTTGATTCATACTTTGTCTAAGTGTAGAGGCTTGCTTGTGTCGAGCCACACCCATGGGAAACTAAACCTAGCGTCTATCATTGGGGATAATTTTAGGTCCAATATTAACTCCAATACTCTAAAATGAAATAGAAGATCAAACATGAAATTAGGCATACAAGACTATCTAATAGAAATTAAAAATTTCAATCTTAGAGTATCTTGCCAAATGAAACAATTGGAAATAAAATACACAAAAAGAACCTATTAAATCACCCAAAGGAAAGTCCAAGTGTGTATAGGTGCTTCTGTTGACCACTCAAACAAGAAGAAGTCGGTGTAGCAGATCTTTGAGAGAAGGGTTTATTCATTATTAAGGAGACCGAATTGCAATAAGAGAACTCAAGGCGAGGAAAGTCAGCTTTTAAAAATAAAATCTGCAAACTAATCCATCTTATATTGTTCAATTTATTTTCAATATTTTTCAGTTGCATTGTTCTTTGTTTCGTTCTACTTCTCCCTTCTTCTCTTATATTAGAGTGCCTAAGGTTCATTTTCTTAAATTTGTAATTCCAAATCCGTCCCTGTTCATTATTTCGGGGTGTCAAGTATTTACGGGCCTATCAGCTGTGAAGTACACTCAAGTGGGAATAGGCTAAAGGGAAGGTTATATGATGTTTATATCTTAAAATTCTCGCTTCCACTGGTCAGCTGGTGCAAATAGATTGACTGCAGGAAATATTCATGTTATTTCATCTGCACAGGCTTGTACAAGAATGCTGGAGATATTACCTAATACTTCGTAAATTATAAACCACTTCAAATCTTTGTTTTAGAGAAGAGATAGAGGAATCCTCGCTCACAAATTTGAATTGAAAAAGCAAGCCCAGATTCTTTTTAGTTAGACTGTATAGTCTGGTCCGTGTCTTTGTTAAAGTTTGATTGCTATCTAAGTCTCATTTTGGCCGCCTAAGGATAAATTTGCGAAAGTCCTTATTTGTACAAATTTTTGATCAATGAGGAGATAGCCTTCCATATTTTTCGATTTGGATTCCTAAGGTACTGAGAAAGGTGTGTTTTTTCACTTGGTTAGCAACAAGAGGGGTGATCTTGATGGATGATAATATAATGAAGAGGAGAATTACTTATGTTGGCTGGTGTTTTATGTGTAAGGGATCGGGTGAAGACGCAAATCGTCTTCTAGATTGTGTGACAACTTCTCGGATATGGTGGGAAATGTGGTGTTCGTTTGGTACATTTTGAGTGATGCCCCTCACTGTATAAGTAATGTTGTTCAACTGAAATGGCGGAAGATGAAGGAGGAGACACAAGGTGTGGAAGGTATGCTCCACTTGCACTATGGGTTTTGTGGAGAGTGAGAATTAGTAGGAGAGCTTTTGAAAGAGTAGAGTGTAATTTTGTACAGTTAAGGAATAGCCTCTTGCCCCTTATTGCTTTTTGGTGCACCCATGAGGTTCCTGTATTATAGAAGGTTGAGTGTCGTTTGTAGAGAACTATATGTTTTTGTATATATTTTCTACTTTCAGTATACTACGTGTATGCCATTGTTTTGCTCAACTATCAATAAAATTTTACTACTTTATCCAAAAAATGCAGAGAACCTTTAGTACTAAAAGAACCACTAATTTGTTTGGAAAGCCAAATGATGTGGTTATTAGTATGAAATGGGTCCAAATGAAATGTTGTGCTATGCATGTGAGGATTCATATAGCTGACTTCAATTATTCTGTGATTAAGGCATAATAATAGTAGTGGCCATTGTTTTGACATGCTGAAAAAATTAGGAAGAAAAGGAAATATTCGAATAAGAATTTGAAACAGCATCATATTGCCAGTTTGAGAGCTCTTAGAAACGGGCGCTTTACCATGCATACCAGTTCTACATCATTTCCAAGTTACAACCACTTAACAGTTATATTTTTGGTGTTTTGCAGACAATTGATGACAGCTTAAATTTGTTACTAATTTGTTCATGTACAAATAATCAAATAGCAAAAACAAGTAGTTTGAAGATATAAATACAAGCTACTCCTAACTCTCTTATTAATGTTTGATGTTTCTCATGGAATTTGGAGAGAGATAGTGCATTTGCTTTGCTAGCCCTGCTGGAAAAAGTGAGAAAATTAAAAAAAGAAGGAAAATAGATGCTGAAAATTCACAGCAACAAAGTGAAGTCTTGACCGGGGGGAGATTTCGGAATTTAGTTATCAATGATGAAAATATCAAGTTAGAAACAACTTTAGACACACACCAGTGATGAGATTAAATTACAGCATAAACAATGGTGAAAGCAGAGAACTGACGAGGACAGGGTTGGAGAGAGTGGGGGTGCTGGGTGGATGATGTAGATTGCAAGTCTGGATAAATATTGCTCTGCTGAAGTGGTTATAACTATGAAAGCGGCAAGAGAGAGGTTACTCTATTTTCATGTCTCTTCTGTAGCTTGTATCATCTGAGTTTTTCCCTCTTTAATGACAAAGGTGAGAGAGATTTCAAAAGATGATATAGACTGATAGATCACTTGCCACACAGGTGGAAATAGGAGATGGTTTTTAACAGTTGCAATAGGGAATCAAGCATAAGAATTTTGGGATTGGGGATGTGGATTCTATAACGGAGAGCAAAGCTGGGGTTGCCCTGCCTTTAGCCAGCCTGGAGTTCTCTTGTGTCTTAACTCTTCTACATATATATGTGTGCACTTTCCAATGTGATGCCAAATATGTAAATCTGTTTTTTTGTCAGCTCCTTGCTGAGAAAATGCCAGAGTTGCTTGATTTTGACAAGGATCTTGTTCACTTGGAAGCTGCTTCTAAGGTACCCTTGCTATTTATTATGGTCTTCATTTGGAGTACTACTAGTATAAAGGTGAAGTGAAATGTTTGTTTACGTCATATTATATGGTTAGATCCAACTGAAGTCTTTGGCTGAAGAAATGCAAGCAGTGAGTAAAGGTCTTGAGAAAGTTGAACAAGAACTTACTGCGTCCGACAGTGATGGTATAATATCTTCAGGCTTTCAGAAGGTGAGAAAAGAGTATAGTAACATGTGAATTATTCCTACTTACCCAATACGTTATTGCATGTACTTCCAAGTTTATGTTTCTTTTTAGCTTTAAAGTTTAAATTTTGAAGGTCATATGCTGATGTATTTTGTAGAAAGCGGATTCTGGTATTGCACATGATTCAGTCTATTTGACCAAAAGTGATCCTAAGTTTTGTTTATACGTTGAAAAGATCATAAATTGCAATGTCTAAGTGTATTATCAAATTCTCTAGATTTTCTTACGCCAAAAATGAAATGAATGGCATTGTGTGGATTCCTCTTTCCCCAGGTTTCCTTCATTATACAAGGATCCCTATTTACTATTAAAAAGCTTTATTCTGGATAGTTTGAGAAGACAAAGTAAGGAAGCAGGTACCGCTGATTTAGAAGAGTGATATGTGTCCCCAATGGATGACATTTGTGTTGTTCTAAAAATCATGTGAAAAAGGCTTGTGCCGGGAAGACCCCCATTTGGTTTGTATTGGGCATGGTTTTAGAGTGGAGTCTGACTGGTGATGCAGTCAAACTTGATTGTGATGTCCTCGATTTGGTGTACACCTAATTTTGTTGAACATTGAAATATGCGGTTAATGACTTGTACATCCTTCTCAGGTGTTAAAGAATTTCCTTGATACTGCTGAGGCTGAAGTCAAGTCTCTCACTACTCTTTATATTGAAGTGGTGAGTTATCTTGCATTCATTATGTCATATTTTAAATCATCCTGGAAGTTAAAGCCATGCCAAGTTTGCTGATTGTTTCTATCTTGGAAATCTGCAGGGAAGGAGTGCAGACTCCCTATCCTTGTATTTTGGCGAGGATCCAGCTCGATGCCCCTTTGAGCAAGGTTAGAGATATATATGTTATAATTTTTCTTGCTGTATTATCACCTATCAGTCATCTGGTAAGATTTCTGGAAAAGAAAAAACTAGAGTCGCTTGGCTGTTTTACATCACTCTTGGTAATATAGCTATTCCAGTAGCGATAATCAGTGATACAATCTTTTTAGTTGTCTGTCTTTAATGTGAAGATTATGGGATGCACCATTTATGGCCTTTGTAGCTGTTGTTGAGTGCATATTGCCATTGGCTGGATTTCTCGAATTGCATTTTTCCGGAGGATCTTTTTTAACCGATGTGAAAATTGCTTCAACAGATTTTTCCTCACCAACTCTTTAACCGGGCATTTCTTTAAATCTTGTTTTGATTTTTGTGACAAACTTTGCCGGTCTTCATTTCCTTACTTTCTGGATGCAGTGACACAGATTCTGGTGGTGTTCATGAAGATGTTTAAAAAATCACGTGATGAGAACGAACAAGCAGCTGATGCTGAAAGGAAGAAACTGGAGAAGGAAGCATTGAAGGAACAAGCAGCTGCTAGTTCTTCTGGGAAGAAAGAAGTTGGTGATGCTGATAGAATAAAACTGAATTTTCGAAATCAGTTACATGCTGTGTGATCAGTTCAAATTGACCAAAGCTTATAGTACTCCATAAACTGCCAGAATCAGTCAAAATTTACTTTCTTGATGATACGGAAGGCTCTGCTCATATGCCACTGTACTTGGGTGTACGATTTAAGTTTTATAGTTAGTTATATCTGTACATAATTACCATAGTTATATTGGCATTATTTTTTTGCCATTTAGAATCGTGCACAATTGCCATTGTTACTCCATTTTTGTATCCCGAAGTGGAAAAAACTGAGACATTAAGCATAGAAAGGGTTTCCAAGTTGTACATATTGAAGTTTCATTTTGTACCAGAGAAATTCAAGAAAAACTTATCTGGAGTGGCAAATCTGTGTACCTATGTTTTTTTTTTTTTTACTACAGATTCTATTTAATAGCAATGGAAGTAAAATCTACTGCTAATGCATACACAAGGAATCTTGAAACTCCAAAGGAAATGACCACTGGAGAACCAAAGCCAAAGGCTTACACTATAATTATAATGACCTTAAAATGAGTGGTCTTGAACTTTTGAGCCCTGCTAGTTCATAGGCAAACGTTCAAGGTTACAAATAAAAAAATGTTAAACTTGAAGTTTTGCTCATGGAGCAAAGAGGGTCAGATGTATAAGACAAATATTATTGTATGAGGAGCCTGAGCACGATAGAGGTATATTGCTGGCACCACTAACGGCATTTTCACGTGGACAACTTAGTATTTTAGGGCTTGAGTGGAGCCTTTCTATTGCCTGATGCTTTATATTTGTAACCTATAAATGGTAGCTTTTGCACACCTGTATAATTCATGCTGCTTCAAGATATATAATAACAACATTTTTTTTCCAAGTTTTACTTCTCACCATGTTTTTGCCTTATAGCATTTATTTCATCAAATTGTTCTCGAAGCTGAAGCTAGCAACACCAAATTTAGTTCTCATTTGCATCATCAAATCCCTAAAGATTCATACCAACTGCCACAGAATTCATTCAGAAGGTGATAATGAACAATTATTAGCCAATAATTACAGTAAATTTTACTTAAATCCCATAGTGATTCTTTCCAATCACACTCTATCCCTACTTTTTTTAAAAATCACCCGAAATTCGGTGGAATTCGAATGCATCACGTACGTCCTAATACATCACGTAAAGTGATATATCCGATCGATTCATCGCTTAAAGTGATGTATCCAACGTCCTGATACATCACATAAATGATGTATCCGAATAATACATCGCATAAAGTGATGGATTTGATGTCCTCATACATCACGTCATAGAATACGAAAGAGTAAGAATTTTTGTAATTTTTTCGAATGATAGAAATTTTTAGAGAATATGATAAAAAAAGTTGTATTTAGATAATCTTTCCATAATTACAACATTAACAAGTATAATACAAATGGATCTTAGAAATAGTTGATTTGTTTCCGAAAGAAAATTAGAAAATTACATCCAATGGCATGAAGGACTTGAATTGGAAATCACACTTGCAGATAAACAGTTAACAATATTCAGATTAGGAATGTGAGCAATTTTATGCCAGTTTCTCGTATTCCCTTCTCACACCGCTTTTCCACTTCTGGACATCTCCAAACTTTTAAACTTGTGAGGGCCTGTTAGGTGCAGCAATTCCTCGGGTAAATAATTTGGGTCATGTGTCAATTAAGAATAAATAGTTTGGATTGAGTCTAATTTGAATAAATAATTTGGGTTGAGCCAAATTACTCACCCTAATTTTTCTTTCAATGTGATAAATACTAAAAATAAAATAAAATCCACATTAAGAAAAAGTGATATATTAGTGTTGTTTGATGGTTGTTCCTTAATTTAGATAACATCAATCAAATTGAGCCCCCCTAGAAAAAATATATAAACAACATGAATAGTTCTATTTGATGTCTTTTCCATGATCCAGAAAGTAGTAATCAACAACTGTTAGCCAATAATTACAGCATTAACAAGTACTTATAATACAAAAGGATCTTAGAAATCGTTGAGATGTTTCCAAAAGAAAATGAGAAAATTACATCCAATGAGAGACACAAGCAGAGAAACTCACTCTATATACAGATTAGGAATGTGAGCAATTTTGTGCCAGTCTTCTCCTATTCCCTTCTCACACCGCTTTTCCACTTCTGGACATTCCCTAATTGTTAAACTTGTGAGGGCTGTTAGGTGCTGCAATCCGTCGGGTAAACATTTTAGCATCTTACAGTTATTAATAGTCAACGTCGTGAGTGAAGTTAAACCTTTCACCCCTTCCTCGGGGAGACTCTCTAATGACTCACAATGTTGAATTTCCAGATACTTCAAAGCATTGAGACTAGCCAGGCTGGCTGGAAGCTCTTTGATATTCGGGATATTAGAGATTTCCAAGTATTCGAGATTTGTAAGGCTTTTGAACATCTCTTCTGGGAGTGAAGCGTCCAAGTTATTCCTAATGCAGAGTTTCGTAAGAGTGCTAAGATTAGATATGGAGCTCAAACCTGTTGCATCCCCCCAAACATTCAATTTCTTGACAGAAGAATGGGTCGGAAAAACAAACATAGGGCACCAGGAAATACTCATCTCTTCAAGCATAGGGAACTGCTCTTCTCCTTCCTTTTTCACCAATCCTTTCAGATTTAAAAAATCGGCTATAGAAAGTTTTCTCAGAGATGGAAACCTTATTCTTCCAGAATAAACATCATCCTCTTCAATATACTCCACCTCCATAGACCCCTCGTATAAAGTTAGACTTTCTAGACAAGGCAGCTCACCAAAGGCTGGTAAGCACGAGCAGTTTTTGCAACCATCAATTGTAATAGATACGACATTTTCCAAAACTGAGTGATTAATCCAGTCTGGGAGACGGAATCCTATGAAGCCACTGATCTCTAAAAATTTCAGAATATTGGGGTGTGGTTTGAGGGCTTGAAGCACTTTAACTTCTTCTGATTCATATCTACGTGGTTTGAGGGCTTCATTATATCTATGTGGTTCATCCCAACTCAAGCTTAAAGAGTGCAGATTTGCTTTGGCAGATAAATTGGCTTCTTTTGCATCCATATCATTCTTCACTCTCTCAAGGTGTTTGATTGAAATTGAGCCATAAAGATTCAGATTTCGTAGTTCACCAAGTTGAGAACCTTTCCTCCTTCCCACAACAAAGCGATCTAGAGTCTTAAGGCATGTCAAGGATCCAATCCTTGGTGGCATACAAGTCAATTGATAACAATGAACAATTAAAAGATTTCGGAGACTACCAAGTTTACTTGTTTGTTTTGGCAAACAAGAAAGTGACTGGCAATTACGTAGATCAAGAGTCTGCAGATTTTGAAGCTTGCATAATTGCTTTGGAAGACTACGCATAAAAATGCCAGACAGGTTCAAGTATCTTAAATGTATAAGATCTCCAATGGAAGATGGTAACTGCTCAAGGTTTGAGTGATTTAAATTAAGCACTCTTAAAGAGACAAACTTTTTCAAGAGTGAAGGAGAGTAAGAAGGCACCCATTCAGCGAAACCAATGGACATTTTATGTGAGTAATCTTTTACATTTATTTCGCGGATATTGCTGCTTGATGCGCTTGCTGAAAACAGAGATGTAGCCAAATCATGGATGAGATCATGTATCTTGAAATAAGTTTTACCAGATTTAACTTCAATCTCTTGGAAGAAAGACCTCAAGTATAATTCTTTCCATACTTCATTACCCACATCCTCTAGCTCCATGTTTCCTTTTGATAAAAGAAAACCGTGTGCCATCCAGAGAGTGATGAGATATCCCTTTTCCATTTCGGTGTCCTTTGGAAATACCGCGCAATATGCAAAACATTGTCTCAAATCAAGTGGAAGATGATGATAACTCAGCTTCAGAGAAGGCAAAACAGAATTTTCATCTTGAGGTAAATTCCAAATCTCACTATCTCTCACATGTTTCCATTCACTTTCTTCCCTCTTGAAGCGTAAAAGACCTCCAAGAGTCTTGGCTGCTAGAGGCACACCCCCACATTTCTTCACAATCTCCTTTCCAATTGCCATAAGTTCAGGATTTGTTTCCGTTTGGTGCCCAAATGCACGTTGCATGAACAACCACCAACAATCTTCTTGAGACAGATTTGACAATTCATATGATTGCAAAGTTCCCATAATTGATCCAACCTTTTCAAGACGAGTAGTGGTTAGAACAGAAGCACCACTTGCTCCAACCTTCAATACTGCTCTTAAATTAGCCCACTTCTCTTGATCTTCATTCCAAACATCATCTAAGACAAGCAAGTATCTTTTGCCGTTCAACAACTTCTGAAGTTTCTTTTGAAGTGGAGCCAAGTCCATGTCACCCAGGGCCTTTCCTTCAATAGATTCTACAATTGCCTTAATCAACCTCTTCTCATCAAAATCATCTGAGACACAAACCCATATCTTTAGCTTGAAATGCTCTGTCACTCTCTGATTATTGAAGACCATTTGGGCAAGTGTTGTCTTTCCTAGTCCCCCCATACCAAGTATTGGGAGGACGGAAAGTTCTTGGGTATCACTAACATTGTTTATCAGGATTTTCACTACCTCATCTTCTTCTTTGCCCCTTCCATAAACTTGTTGTTCAGTTAATATAGAACCTGGTACAAACAATGTCCACATGAGAATATTATTACATTCAAGCTTATTAGGAGTCAGCAGAAAATAGTGAATATTTTTGCACAATAAAGAGGTATGGATGAGCTGAGGTGCAGGTTGAAAATCTTTTAAACTTCCCCTCACCCCAAAAATACACATGAATTTGATATGGAAAAGGATCAAATATACCCATGTGCCATCGGAAATAGTTTAAGCCTGGGATAGGACATAGGCTCTCCTGAGCTGGGAAGCAGGTACACATGCAATGTATAGGATCAGATGGAGAATTGGCCCAGCTAGTGTCTAGTGGAAAATTTGGAAGGAGAGGAACCTTAGATGCTATGTTTTTGGTGTAAGCAGTTGTACTCAATGCTATTTTCTCTATCATTGATGTTTTAGATTCTCTATAGTCACAGGACAGTACATAGAATACTCCTGTTAATATTGTTTCAGTGGAACCTATGCACTGTTTTGTTTTATGATAGATACAAAAACAGTTACCGCTGTCAAAAAAAATATAATATATTTAAACTATTTCCCATAAAACATGAGTATACTTGACTCTTTTTCGAATTTGATAATTGCCAATAAAATGAATATAAACAAAGTTGTTGTGATACTAATTTAAGATGAGCACCTGTTTCTCGTCTAGCAGCTTGTCTCTCTATAATCTTTTCTTGCAAATGAAACTTCTTTCTTTCCTCAGCAATTGCATCTAGTTTTTTCATCACTTGGTCCATCCTTTTCCCGACCTTATGACGGAACGGGATAGCTTTCGGATGATAACGACCATATTCAGACTGCAAGAATCGTGTGGCCTTAGTTTTATATTCATCCAAGATGTCATCCACTTCATATGTAGCAGCATTGAGTTTGTGCAACCAATTTTCTAGTGGCTTGTCCTTGAGTTGCTTCTCCTGAGCATCTTCAAGGACGGCTTGGATTGTGGAGAAGATGCTTGAAAGCCTTTGGAACTCATTTTCAAAACCGAAAAGCAATACAAGTTCCCCTTTAAGGAAAGAAGTGAGATTGTCTAGCACAACTTGAATGAAAGCTTCAGCCATACGTTGAATTCACTATTAAGAATATTAGATATGTGGAGGGAGTCTAGCTAGTGTGGGAAATGTAAACAATGAATCTGTAATTTTGAAATTGTGGGACTTGTAATAATTACAAATCCAATTATTTCATGGAAATTTCACATATGGAATCTCAATTATTGGTCTCTAGTTGCCCTAATTTGACTTTTCCTTACACACAACAGATCCACAAGGCACAGTTTTCTCAAGTATGTACTCCATAATTATTTGATTTTTGAGAATCAAACTTGTTTTTTAATTCAATATCTGTTAGTTTTTTTTTTTGTTTTAAAATGGAAAGCATGCTAGCGGTTGGAATTGTAGCACAAGTTCAATGGGTAAATAATGAATATATGATTTTGAGACAAAGTACGTAGAATAAACATTGGGCTGATTGGGCTATACAGTAAAAAGACGTTGAAATGTGTTTTGATAAATATTTAATAATTTTTTCGATAGAAAATTAGCACACGTGATAATCTAGATATAAAATTTTAAAAACAGGATAAGTTAGGTATGTTTTTAATAAAAATTTAAGTCATCGATGATCACTTAAAATTGTCCCATATTTTATTTAGGCATCTTAACTAATCAATTTTAACATATAGTTAAATGGCATGTATAACTTAAACCTTTAATAAATGGTTTAGCTTGGAAATTGGTATGCATATTCATGGAAAGTGGTAGCTAGCATATATGTATTTGAATATGTTTGTTAAAAAAATTATCTTTTATATATAGAGTTTTGAATTGCTATTTATTTGGTTTGTGAGATCACCACTCCATTCCTTTTACTTATCAATTTTAGCAAATCAATATAGATTTATTTATTTATTTCTATTTTATCCTTATCAATAAGCAACTACTCTACGCAGCTTCTTGCTTTGCAAATAGATATGGGATCTATACCTGGTGTGCAAATGGGTTAAGCCTCAGAAAGGAAGAATATTACAAGGCAAATTTGGAAAAGCTCTTTGCATCTTTGATTGGAAAGGAATCCCTTTATAATTTTACTTGCAAATTTGTTTTCACTTTATTAATATCATGGGAAAAGCTCAAATATATCATCGAACTTTGAGAAATAACTCATTTATACCATTCATTAAAAGTTTGACTCGTCTATGCCATTGTCGTTTGAAAAAAGACTCATATATGCCATTATTTTTTAACTCCGATTTTTCAAAACCACTCAAACAATTTTTAACACTTTTCTATTAGAGTTTTGAATCAAATTTACTCTTTTTGCTTCTTCTTCTTCTTCAATACCACATGAAAAACACTAAAAACTCCAAATTTTCAACTTCTTCAATTTTTCACAAAATCATCTCAAATTTCAATAGTAGCATCCCTCAGAGCTAAATATCATAATCTAATATCTTTTGATCTCGAATTCAACTTAACCCAAGAAGGCACACTTAAAATTTCAAAACTTTAACTCCTTTAATGACAGAAGTTTTGCCATAGCTCCAAATTACTCGAAATTTAGAGCATAGATTCAGAAAACACTATGTCCATGTTCAAAGTTTAAGTAATTTGGAGTTGTGACGAAAATTCTAGCATTTAAAGAGGTCAAAGTTTTGAAACTTTGAAGAAATTTTAAGTGTATCTTGTTGGGTTAGGTTGAATCCGAGCTCAAAAGATATTGAGTTTTAATATCTAGCTAGAAGGGATGCTACTATTGAAATTTGAGGTGATTTCGTTAAAAATTTAAAAAGTTGAATTTTTGGAATTGTTGGTATTCTTCACGTGTTCTTGGTGTTCTTGAAAAAAAGGAACAAAAAGAGTACATTTAATTCAAAACTCCAATTGAAAAGTGTTAAAAGTTGTTTGATTGGTTTTGCAAAATCGGAATTAAAAAATAATGGCATAAATGAATCTTTTCTCAAACGATAATAACATATATGAGCCAAACTTTTAACCGATGATATAAATGAGTCTTTTTCTCAAGTTTAATGACATATTTGAGACTTTTTCCTTATTATTATTATTTTTAATTTAATGCCCTCTTGTAGTGGCGGTGGGTTTGGCTAACCCCTACTTTGTAAATTAATATCCAAAAACTGAATACATTCAAGAAGGGGAAATAAAACTTAACCTCCTCAAAAAACTTAACTAATACATTCAAGTAGGGGAAATAAAACCTAACCTCGTCAAAAAACTTAGGTTGACATGTCCATATCTTTACTGCTCAGGAAATTTATAATATTCCACGAGTAATCAAAGATGAGTGAGAGAATTCCTCTCCATGTAGCTTGATAGCACACTTGTTAGAATGTACGCTTTCACCAAACAGTTGGGATCAGGTCCTTTATTAGAAATTAGTGCAGAAAACTAAATAACAGAAATGTAAAATCAGATACAAGATTTTACGTGAAAACTCCTTGCTCAAGTGAGAAAAATCATGACATGTCCTACAGGATTTCAGCTCAAAACTTTACTAAATAATTGAGCCAAAGATTTAGATTACAAGCTCTTGCAATTTAGGAATTGCACTCACAATCCTTTCCCTCTCCTGTGTAACAACTTTGCTACACTCAGATTTGAAGCAATAACTCTATTGCTTGCTAAATCACTAGACTCCTAGCTGACTTAGACTTCAATGTATTCTCCATAACTAACTCTAGTTATTTAGACAAGATGAACAAAACCAAAATAGTGAAATGATCTAATTTCCTTTATAGATTAGGAAAAGACCTTACAAGATTAAGACCAAGAAATTACTACTCTAAAATAAGAACAAAGTGATTGATAACTCTATCAGGTTTTTGGTCTTTTTCAAGAGCAAATTTCAGATTTTTGAGATTATGAGCTTCATTGCAATTTTCTTTTCAATGATTCCAAAAAGCCAAGTGAGAAATGTTGTAAAGAATGTATATATAAATGACATACATTGTGTTGGACGAATTCTATTGGGTAGACAACTGTCCCTCAGGGACTCGATCGTGCACACACAGACCTGCAGACTTGGCATGATTTGTTTTATACTATTTGTCTGTTGTCATTATCAATCAAATGTCCTCAAAGGAATCAGGTCCCTTACCTGTTCCCTAAGTTTGTCAAAACATCAAAACCAACCAACATCGACCATTATCAACACTGAAAGTAACAAATAAAAATAATAGCGCTATCTATCCATTTCCCTCAGAAATAAAAATAATAGTTCTGTCTATTCATTTTCCTCAGAAATGGAATTGTTTTTTATTTGCCTTACCCTGAAGTTCACAAATTGGTACTGTTTATCCATAAGGCTCAATCCTATGGCTTGATTGGGCAATTCATGTAAAGTTTGATACAATTTAACCTTGTCTCTGCTAGAGCCAATATTAGCGAGGATATTCGCTACCCTGTTAGACTCTCTGTAGCAGTGTAAAATATTGAACTAATGCATATCGAATAAAACATCAAGCAACAAGTACAGAGAGAATGGATTTCACATAATAGATCTTAATAGTTGATTTGTTTCCAAAAGAAATTACAAAACTACATCCAATGGCAGGAGCATAACCTTTGTTGGAAACTCATAAACAAAGAACCTCAGAAAGCAAAAAAAAACCAGATCAAGACTAACCAATATACACATTTGGTATGTGAGCAATTTTGTGCCAGTCTTCTCCAATTCCCCTCTCACACCGCTTTGCCACTTCTGGACAACCAATAACTCTTAAACTTGTGAGGGCTGTTAGGTGCTGCAATGCCTGGGGTAAAAAGTTTAGCATGTTACAGTGTTCAACAAATAACTCAGTGAGTGAAGTTAAACCTTCCAGTCCTTCCTCGGGGAGACTCTCTAGTGCATAACAATAACGAATATTCAGACTTTTCAAATCATTGAGGCTAGCCAGGCTGGTAGGCAGCTCTTTGAGATTCTCTAAGTAAGAGACACTCAAGTATTTGAGATTTTCAAGGCTTTTGAACATCTCTTCTAGCAGTGAAGTCACTTTGTGGTTACTGAAAATCTTGAGGGATGTAAGAGTGCTAAGATTAGATATGGAGTTCAAACCTCTTGCATCTGCCTCCCCCCAAATTTCTAATTTCTTGACAGAAGAAAGGGTTGGAAAAACAAACATAGGGCAATCCGAAATCTTCATCTCGTCAAGCATGGGGAATTGCTCTTCTTCTTCCGTTCTCAGCAATCCTTTCAGATTACAAAAGCCACCAATATGAAGTTTTCTCAGGGATGGAAACCTTCCTTTTGGAGGGAATCCAGAATGAATAACATAATCCTCAACATACTCCACCTCCACAGACCCGTCTTGTAACTCTAGACTTTCTAGACAAGGCAGCTCACCAAAGGGTGGTAAGCGCGAGCAGTTTTCGCAACTGTTTATTAGAATAGAGACAACATTTATCAAAACTGAGTGATTCATCCAGTCTGGGAGACAGAATCCACTGAAGCCAATGATTTCTAAATATTTCAGATTGGGATGTGGTTTGAGGGCTTCAAGCACTTTAACTTCTGATTCATTTCTGTGTGGTCCTTCCCAACTCATGCTTAAAGAGTGCAGCTTTGCTTTTGCAGATAAATTGGCTTCTTTTGCCTCCGTATTGTTCTTCACTCTTTCAAGGCGGATGATTGAAATTGCACCACGGAGGTTTAAGTTTCGTAGTTCACCAAGTTGATAACCTTTCCTCTCGCCCACAAGAAAGTAACTTAGTGTCTTAAGGCATGTCAACAATCCTATTCTCGGTGGCATAGAAGTCAATGGACAGTGATCAAGTACAAGATTTTGGAGACTACCAAGCTTACTTGTTTGTTTTGGCAAGCAAGAAAGCGACTGATAATTATATAGATCAAGAGTCTGCAGATTTTGAAGCTTGCACAACCTCTTTGGAAGACTACAAATTTTATTGCCAGACAGGTCCAGGTATCTTAAATGTACTAGATCTCCAATGGAAGACGATAACTGTTTAAATTCTGAGTTACTTAGATTAAGCACTCTTAACGAGACAAATCTTTTAAAGAGCGAAGGAGAGTAAGAAGACACCACTTTGGAGAAACCAATGGACATCATATCTTTATAATCTTTTACAATGAGCATCATATCTTCATCATCTTTTACATTTATTTGGGGGACACTGCTGCTTGATGCACTTGCTGAAAACATAGATGTAGCCAAATCATGCATCTTGAAATAAGTTTCCATATATCTAGATGAACCTCTGTATTCTTACAGGCTCCGCCCCAAACACTATTTAACTAAGTCACTAAACAACAACTTGAAAACAAAGAAATTAAAAAACTCCACATTTCCATGGTCATAGTTAACAAGATTTTCAGAACCCAATTTCAGATCTATAATTTATTATTCAAAGGCAGCCCCAAATAAGTAAACATCCTACAAAAAAAGGGTAATGCTAAAACCAAGAAAAGAACAGAAAAGGGTATTTACAGGTAAATGTAACGCACCTTTGTTATAGTAGTAATAGTAGTTTGTTTTTGTGAATGCCAAATAAAGATTAGTTTATCTTATTGTTGTTTGGGATGCAAGAAAAACGAGGTAGAAAAGTGTCAAGTGATAAAGAAAGTGGGGATCGGAGAAAGTTGAGATGGGGTCACATTAGACAAGACAGAGGTGACGGCAATTATGGACGTATTATTGACTCTATATTAATTTAATATTTTAACGCTGTCTTAGTTTTTTACTCCTGACAGATATATATTTATTTAGTTCAAAATTAGTTGATCACTTTTTAATTTATAAATACAAATACATTTAATACATCAAAATTCATTGCTAATGGATAAAATAAACTGTTTTAACATCAAAATTACTATACTTAAAAAATCATACATAAAAGATACTTTTACTAATAAACTTCTTAATAAATTTTTTGGGAATTTTATAAATAAATGTGAACATTTAAAAAAAATTAATTATAAGGGTAATATTGAAAAATTTAATTAATGTTTTATTGATTTAGTAAAATTAACAACTAATATGATACAATTATTTTTAATATAATGATCAATTAATATGAAATGGAGGAAAACAGAGAGTATGCTTTTAATCCAACCATATTAACTATATATATATTCTAACTGATTCATTTTAACTAATTAAGAAAATGTATTACTTCCTCCTTTCCATTTTACGCAGCATCAATTGATTTTTTTGATCATATTTTATTGTAAGATTTTAATAAAATAACTTTGTTTTCAAAGTGGAAAATTATATTTGAAAATTATAATATGTTTGACCATGAATATAAATTAGAATTGTTTTAGATTTTCTGTGAGTAATTAATATAAATTCTTTAAAATTTTGAAATTTAACTTTAACTTGAATTTTTCAGAATTTTATCGTCACGATCCTAACACACTGTGATTGGTATCCACACTAACCTTCCGGTGGGAGAACCACTATTACAGCCCAACTAACAACAAGAGATGAGCAAATTAAAGTTGTGGAAACAAGTTTTAAATGATGAAATAAGACTGAGTTCCCATAAACTCAGAAAATCTAGTCAATCAACCCAATTATGCAGAAATCAACACCTAGGACTTGAAAGTTATTTTACCAAAACTCTAATGAAATAACAAGTCTAAAGAACGGGGGATGCAACCCCAAAATCATCAATAAGTGTTTGAAAGTCTAAGTCCTGAATGAAGGACCAAGATATAGAATAGCTCATAGTAGCCTGAAAGAACTGACTCACCCTTGAACTCGAACAGATCAAGGATCTTCTATGCAAGGTCTCTCAACAGCTGCCGAAAGATGCCCTATACTTAACAAAGACAGAACAAGTGCAATATCAGTACACAAAAACAAGGGTGTACTAGTAGAATCACGCGGCTAGCCAGTAAGTGAGACATGAACAAGTAACTACAACACAGTAAACTAATAAAATTAAGAGTATCTTACCTCTTATTATTTCATATCCAATACATAAGCATTCACAAAGATTAACAGTCCCAATTATCATGCAATTTCAAGGAAGGGTTTTCTCATGGAACCTACAAACACCTATTAGTGTGTCAAAACGTGACATTCGATCTAAGGTTGTCTCAAAACGTGACACCCGATCCAATTATGTGTCGGAACGTGACACCCGATTTAACCATACACAGCCAATCACAATTACAGCGAATAGTTCAACAATACTTTCTAGCAAGAACAAGTTCATTGCAAGCTAGAAACAATACATAGTCATTTTGCATGGTTCATTTCATCTTTCCCTAATCATATACATATATGCATACAGTGAAGCAATTTTCAAGCACATATAACATATATGGGAGGACAAAACCATCACCTACCTCGAAACCAAACTTTCGAAACCCTAAATGCTGGAGCTTTTCCTTTCCGAGTTCATTCGGCTTGTTCTTGATCTAAAAACAGTCACACATAATGCAAAGGATCAATAAAATGGACTAACTCACTTGAATTATAACAACATTACATCCCTTGGCCAAACCCATGATTCTAATGTCTAACTAGGGTTTTTTCCACCATTCATTTCAGGTCAAAATCCCCCCCCCCCCAATGATTACCAACCATGATTATAGGTTCTAGGAATCGAAATACGAATTATGGGAGTAATTATCTTACCTTTAGCACGAGAATTCGTGGAAAATCGATGGAAAAGTGCCCTGGGTCGCCTTTTAGCTCTTAAGAACAGTTTTTCTAGAAAAAAACCATTTGTGAGATTTATTTCTTCTTGGTGCCCAAATGCACGTTGCATGAACAACAACCAACAATCTTCTTGAGACAGATTTGACAATTCATATGATTGCAAAGTTCCCATAATTGATCCAACCTTTTCAAGACGAGTAGTGGTTAGAACAGAAGCACCACTTGCTCCAACCTTCAAGACTTCTCTTAAATTAGCCCACTTATCTGGTTCTTCATTCCAAACATCATCCAGAACAAGAAAGTATCTTTTTCCATTCAACAAATCCTGAAGCTTCTTTTGAAATGGAGCCAAGTCCATGTCACCAAGTAGTGGCCTTCCTTCAATAGATTCTACAATTGCCTTTATCAACTTCTTCACATCAAAATCTTCCGAGACACAAATCCATATTTTGGGATGGAAATGCTCAGTTACTCTCTGATCATTGAAGACCATTTGGGCAAGAGTCGTCTTTCCTAGCTCCCCCATTCCAAGTATTGGGAGGACTGAAAGTTCTTGGGCATCACTAATATTGTTTATCAGGATTTTCACTATCTCATCTTCCTCTTTGTCCCTTCCATAAACTTGTGATTCAGTTAAAACAAAACCTGTTCCAAGCAATGTCCACACGAGAATATTGTTATACTCAAGCTCGGTAGGAATCAGCGAAAAACAGAGAAGATTTTTGCACTATAAAGAGACAAGGCTAAGCTTGATGAGCAGCAGACATGAGAATGGGAGAGTTGAAGAACATGATTCAGAAAATATATATTTGAAGTTTTCTCCATTTTTTCTACAATTATTTTCAAAGTGAAAAATGCTTTGAGAAAACGACATTCAAGTTAAGTACAGTATAAAACAACTCAGGCTTCTTTTGTATCCTATGAGTAATTTATGGATTTTTCTGAGCCCAATAAATTAGATGGAAGTGGTAGAATTAAGAATCTGAATTTGGATCCACCTCTGTTTAGACTTGAGACAAACATTTAGATTAGAGAAAATCTTTGGAACTTCCCCTCTGCCCAAAAATATTCATGAATTTGATAATCGTCAAAAAAAGAATATGATATAAACTAATTAAATTGTTTTAATACTAATTTGTGTAAAACTTATTTAAGATAGCAACCTGTTTCCCGTGTAGCAGTTTGTCCCTCTATAATCTTTTCTTGCAAATGAAAATCCCTTCTTTCCTTAGCAATTGCATCTAGTTTCTCCATCATCTCTTTCATCCTTTTCCCAATCTTGTGACGGAAAGCGATAGCCTTTGGATGACGACGTCCTAGCCGATACTGCTTGAGTCTTGCTGCCTCATATTTACATTCATCCAATATGTCGTCAACTTTATACGCAGCAGCATTGAGTTTCTGTAACCAGTTTTTAATTGCCTGGTCCTTGAGTTGCTGCTTCTGAGCATCTTCAAGCACCGCTTGGATTGTAGAAAACCTGCTCGAAAGATTTTCAAACTCATTTTCAAAACCGAAAGTAATCATTTACAATTTATTAAATATAAATTTGTAGAATGGTTCAATTTATATTAAAATTGGGTCAATTATTTAAGCCCAATAAATGTGGATTTAATTAAAAACCTAAATCCATTGATTTGGGCTATAAAGATGACTCCACTTTGTTAAACTCAATATCATCTCATCCTAGAGGCCCATTTTCATGCCACGTGTCAAAGTTAAGTGTCAATTCAAGTCAAATTAAATAAACCACTAAAATCATGCCACATGTAAAAATTAGGTGGCAATCCAAGTCAAATTAAATAAACCACTAAAATTATGCCACATGTCAAAATTAGGTGGCAATCCAAGTCAAATTAAATAAGCCACTAAAATCATGCCACATGTCAAAGTTATGTGGCAATCTAAGTCAAATTAAATGAGTCACTAGAATAATGCCACGTGTCTGTGTGACATGTTCTGACCAATCAAATTAAAACTCTTCAACAAAGAAATCTGATTGGTCAGTTCAAACCAACCAATCAAATCACACCATCATACCACTCCCTACAACTATAAATATGGGTCCTCATTATTCTGAGAGGGAGGTTTTTTGAAGAACAAGAAGCAAGAAGAGAGCTCGTGGATCAAATGCCGCAAATTCTCTACAAAGCTACAAAGTTCAAGCAATCAAATTCAAGCTCAAGTTCAAGATCAAGAACGAAGATAAATATCAAAAAGTTCGAGATCAAGTTACTTGTTCATATTTATCGTTCGTCATAACCATACAAGTGTTCGTGACAAATAATTCAAATCCAAATTCGAAGACGAAGATTCAAGATCAAGCTATTCAAGCCTTTGACTCTAAATCAAATTCAAATTCAAGTTCAACGTGTTTCATATTATTTGAAGAATCAGAGGATTATTATAGAGATTGTAACCGCATTACATTTTGAAATCAAATATTACACTTTGTTACTCCAATTTTCCGGTCTTGATTATTTATTTTTCTCAGCTCGAAAATTTGTTGTTTACAAATTTTGGCACGCCCAGTGGGACCATCTCTACCTCTCATCTCTTCACATCGATCATCAAACTTCAAGAACACTTAAATGACATCTAAGAAGTTTGACTCCAGGACTATTATTGCTAAGGCTACTGATTTCAAGTTTTCCTCTGAGGTGGAGAACATATTGGATGCTACTATGGGAAGTTTGGGACCCATCACTAGGAACAGAGCAAACTTGCTAGGACAACAAACACTTCAAGTGCCGTCCGCATCAGTTCCTATTTTTGGTCTTCCATCTTCAAAGGGGCAAGATTCTTTCCGAATGAATTGGAAGAAGGAGAGAATATAGCTGATATTGTTGAAAAGACGTTGGCTCGACTTAGTCATTTTAACACGAGGAATTGCACTATTCAAGATGAAGATGATGTCTTGATCACTAGATATGCCTCAGTCACTCCACGTAACTTATTTCAGACAGATTTTAGTTTGAGGGAAAATCCATGCTTTGCTCCATCATCCATAACGGCCATCCAAGCGATGATGACTAACACCTCAACTGTTGAAGAACAACTGGTGAGTTTGACGAAGGCAATTGAAGGTCTAACAAAATATGTGCAAGATCAGGATAATCGAATTGTCAAGTTGACGGACAGAGTTGAGAATGTTATGGAGGGAGACTCAAGTCATGCACCTGGAAAACGTCCGATGATACAAGAAAAGGGAGATTCAGTTACAAAGCAAATAAATGTGGGTGATAAGCTGCAAGTATCTGCTGAAGGAGGAATTCCCATTCATCAACTGAAGGACTTCATTATGGGAACTATCAAAGATAAGTATGACGTGTCTTCAAAGTCATCATTCACGTATGCAAAGCCATACACTTCAAGAATCGATGTTTTGAAGATGCCTGCAGGTTATCAACCTCCAAAATTGCAATAATTTGATGGAAAGGGAAATCCAAAACAACACATTGCCCATTTTGTTGAAACCTGCAATAACGCTGGAACATATGGAGATTATCTGGTCAAGCAATTTGTGCTCTCCTTACAAGGAAATGCCTTTGACTGGTATACAGATCTCGAGGCAGGCTCTATTGTTAGTTGGGAACAACTTGAGCATGAATTTCTTAATCGCTTCTATAGCACAAGATGTACTGTGAGCATGGTTGAACTCACAAATACACGTCAATGGGAAGATGAACCCGTCATTGAGTTCATCAACCGATGGAGAAATGCAAGCCTCAATTATAAGGATAGGCTTAGTGAAACTTCCGAAATAGAAATGTGTATTCAAGGAATGTATTGGGGACTTCGTTGTATCCTACAGGGTATTAAACCCAAATCATTTGAGGAACTAGCCACACGTGCTCATGATATGGAGTTGATCATGTCTGCAAGCGGGATTGAAGGACCAATTATTTATGGGCCTCGCAAGGGAAAAGACAAAATGGAGGTAAAGAAAGGGGGAAAATCGGCATCTAAGTTTGGAAACAAGGAGTCGATGAGTGTTAATGCCGTACCTTTAAAAGTGGCTACAAATCTAAGCAAGAATCAAAGGGTGAAGACCACAACTTTTCAGAATAACGCTGGTAGAAAGCTGACTTTGAAGGAAATGCAGGCAAAAGAGTATCCTTTCTTGGACTCAGATGTTCCAGCAATTTTCGAAGAGCTTTTGGCGTTAAAACTCTTTGAGCTACCTGAAATAAAGCGTCCAGATGAGGCTGGGAGGACTAATGATCCAAATTACTGCAATTATCACCGTTTGATGGGCCATCCTATTGAAAAGTGTTTTATCTTTAAGGAAAAGATTATGGACTTGGCCCGTGAAGGAAAGATATTGCTTGAAGATGAGAAGGAGAGTTCAAATCAAGTCTCTGTCACTTTTGGTTCACTCGACCCCATAGTTCTTTGCAACTTTGTCGAAATACATGATAGTGGTGATGACCTAGCCACATCACCATCAAAGATGATTAAATTTGGTGACTTCAAACCAATAGATGTTAACGTATCATCGCTTATTCCTTTGATGAATGAAGTAATATGGGAAGATAAACCTCTAGAGGAAAACCAATCTTCCGGTGCTTATACTGATGATGAAAGATGGATTTTAGTGATACGACGAAGACATCGTAAAATGAGCTTGCAAAGAGAACCAAATAAGCAAGTGACTAGAGCGAAGATGAGAGCAAAGTGGTGCCATCCACCTACCCCTAAAACTCAAAGGGTAAAGAAGAATGTGAAGAAGTCAAGAGTCGAGGGAAATTACTATCAAAAGCAACGTCCTCCGGTGACATTAGAGGAATTCTTGCCAAGTTGGTTTCGTGAAAAGATTTCTCATCGTGACACCAAGGCCTCGTGTTGTAACATTGATAGAGAAGAGACGATGGCAGAAAGCTCATCACCATCATTACCTCCATTACATGAAGGCCCTATAAAGCCTCACTCTGAAGAAGTGGACACTTGTGATGCGAAGTTTACATTCACTAATGATGATCTTTTATTGGGTGAAGTGTTGCATAATCATCCTTTATATATAGTAGGTTTTGTGCGTGGACATAAAGTAAATAGGATCATGGTGGATGATGGATCTGGGGTCAATATTCTCCCTATTCGTACTGTGAAAGAACTTGGAATACCGATAAATGAACTGTCTGAAAGTCGTCTGATGATTGAAGGTTTTAACCAAGGGGGGCAGAGAGCCATTGGTGCCGTCAAATTAGATATAACGATGGGGGATATGCGTTCGAGTGCATGGATGCATGTTATTGACTCAAAGACCTCGTATAACATCTTGTTAGGAAGACCATGGATACATAAGAACAAAGTAGTACCGTCCACCTACCATCAATGTTTCAAATACTTTGAAGATGGGGTTCAAAAGAAGGTAGTTGTTGATAATGGACCTTTCATCGAGACGGAAGTGCACTTTGTTGATGCAAAATTCTACTTAAAGAATTATGTTTCAAAAGAAGTTAAAGTTGATAACGTGATACCTGCTGATATCACAAAAAGGGTTGATGTAGCACCTGCTAATGCGAGGGTCATGATTGAAAAGGATAAAACGCTTTCAGATATGAGTAAAGTACCTAAGATAAGTGAGGCATCTTCAAGTAAGAGAATGATTCCTGTTTCTCACTATGTCCCAAAGACAAACAAAGTCAAGATCCCACCCTCTGAGTTGCAGAGTAGTAAGTTGACATTCCCTATCAAGCAAATTGATGCGATCAAATCACCTTCAAAAATGATACAAGAATTTGTCAGACCATCGAATCATGATTCATATGAATCACTCCCTAAAAATTGTAAAAATGAGGGTTTTGACCCGAATGCATATAAGTTGTTGGTGAAAGTAGGATACAATCCCAATGAAGCTTCTAAAGTAGGGAAGCTTCCAAATGAAGTTATTGAAAGGGAAAATCATGGCCTAAATCCAACTCAAAGGATGATGATAGAGAAAGGGTATGATGTCAAGCAATCGCGCGAAGGCCTGGGTTACAAACAACCGTCACCAATCCGAATCTCTATAAAAAGGATGAGCATCAACTATATTACCCATGTGGAAGAATCGATGATGTTCAACAAAAAGCCTTCTGTGTTTGATCGACTTAGTGGCATGACTCCTAAGATTTCTGCATCTGATCGACTAATAGAATCAACTCCAAAAATTTCAGTATTTGATCGATTGGGACCAATGAAGAAGAAATACAAGCACCAAGGAGATTATAGAACAGTGGAAGAACGGGTATATGCCCGGGAGCATAATTCACCCAAGAATTGGCCCAGTTTGATCCCTTCTAGAATGAGGCGAGAAACAAAACTTGTAGTTTCATGTGGAGATGTTCTGAGAGCAAAAACTCATACCATAGTTTATACTAGGAAGCGAGATGAAGATGAAGAAAGTGTGGGATCATCAAATCACATCACAATTTGTGACGAAGAAAGTACTCCACTATATGCAAAAATTGATGATGGGTTTATTGATATTCATGCATGCCATCACATATCTTTTAATGATGGTGATCCTCAAGAAGATGAGGATGCTGACGATGCGCCACCTAAACTCGAAGAAGGGATAAAGAATATTGTTGATACATTGAAGGAAGTAAATATTGGAGTTGATGATGATATAAGGCCTATATATGTGAGTGTTTCGCTGGATGACGATGAAGAGAAGAAATATATTGAGCTGCTTATGGAATTTAGAGATGTATTTGCTTGGAGTTACAAAGAGATGCCAGGGTTAGACCCTAAAGTTGCAGTTCATCATCTTGCTGTAAAATGAGGTACTCGTCTTGTTAAACAAGCGCAACGTTACTTTAGACCTGAATTGGTTCCTTTGATCGAAACTGAGGTTAACAAGCTCATTGAAGCAGGTTTTATTCGTGAAGTCAAATATCCTACATGGATTTCAAGCATTGTACCTGTAAGAAAGAAGAATGGCCAAATACGAGTTTGTGTTGACTTTAGAGACCTTAATAATGCATGCCCTAAGGATGAATTTCCTCTTCTAATCCCTGAGCTTATGATTGATGCTACAACTGGATACGAGGCAATGTTCTTCATGGATGGTTCATCTGGATACAATCAAATTCGCATGGCACCAAAGGATAAAGAACTTACTGCATTTCGCTCTCCTAAAGGTATATATTGCTACAAAGTGATGCCTTTTGGTTTAAAAAATGCTGGAGCCACTTATCAACGAGCCATGCAGAATATTTTTGATGACATGCTTCATAAAAATGTTGAGTGTTATATCGATGACTTAGTAGTAAAATCAAAGAAGAGTGATGACCACTTAAAAGATTTGAGAGTGGTGTTTGAACAGCTTCGAAGATACCAACTCATAATGAATCCTTTAAAATGTGCCTTTGGAGTTACTTCGGAAAAGTTTCTCAGTTTTATTGTTCGACATCGAGGAATCGAGATTGATCAAGATAAGATAGATGCTATTTTGAAGATGCCTGAGCTAAAAAATATTCATGAGTTGAAAAGCTTACAAGGAAAATTAGCATATCTTAGGAGGTTTATCTCAAATCTGGCTGGGAGATGTCAACCATTTAGTCGCCTTATGAAGAAAGATGTTCCTTTTGAATGGGACCAAGCTTGTACCAATGCTTTTGAGAACATAAAGTCTTATCTGATGAAACCTCCAGTACTTGTAGCTCCTATACTTGGAAAACCATTGATTTTATACATTGCAGCACAAGAAAGGTCAGTAGGAGCACTTTTCGCACAAGAAAATGATGAAGGGAAAGAAAATGCCCTATATTACTTGAGTAGGATGATGACACAAAACGAGATCAAGTATTCACCTATTGAGAAGTTATGTCTGGCACTCATGTTCTCAATTCAGAAGATGAAGCATTACTTCCAGGCCCATATTGTACAACTTGTCTCTAAAGCGAATCATATCAAGTTTGTCATGTCCAAGCCTGTCTTAAGTGATAGGCTAGCAAGGTGGTACCTCCAGTTTCAACAATTTGAGATTGTGTATATATCTTAGAAGGCAGTAAAAGGACAAGTGCTAGCAGCTTTCTTGGCCAATCATCCAATTCCGAATGATTGGGAGTTATCTGATGAATTACCTGATGAAGACGCAATGCTAGTGGAAATTCAGCCACCTTGGAAGATGTATTTTGATGGTGCTGCACATCGTGAAGGGGCCGGTGCTAGAGTGGTATTTGTCACTTCCCATGGAGAAGTTTTGCCATACTCCTTCACTCTAACACAAAACTGCTCCAATAATGTTGCTGAATATCAAGCACTCTTACTTGGGCTTGAGATGACCATTGATATGAAACAATTGCAACTACAAGTTTTTAGGAATTCCAAGTTGGTGATCAATCAAGTCTTGGGTAATTATGAAGTAAAGAAGCCTGAGTTAATCCCATACTGTAATTACGCTCAAAAGATGATAGGGTGGCTTGGAGAGGTGACTATTCAACATGTCCCAAGAAAGGAAAATAAAAAGGCTGATGCATTGGCAGCTTTAGCTTCTGCATTGGTATCTCCTGATGAAATACAAGTTGTGGTTTGCCAAAGATGGATAACTCCGCCTCCAAATAAGCATGAAAAAGAATTTCGACAAGTTATCGCCACTTCGGAAGCTAAAATTGACGATTGGCGACAACCAATAATAGATTATTTGTGTTATGGAATATTGCCAGAAAACCTTCGAAGAAAAACAGAAATACAACGACGAGCCCCTCGTTATTTTTATTATAAAAATACACTTTACAGGCGGTCGTTCGATGGAGTTCTGTTACGATGTTTGGGGGCAGATGAATCTATTCAAGCTATGCAAGAAGCGCATTCTGGAGTATGTGGAGCGCATCAGTCTGGACCAAAACTTCATTTTCACATAAAAAAGATGGGATATTACTGGCAAATCATGGCGAAAGATTGCTTGGATTACGTCCGAAGATGTAAAGCTTGCCAATTCCATGCGAATTTTATACATCAACCCCCAGAAGTATTGCACCCAACTATTGCCTCATGGCCATTTGAAGCTTGGGGTTTGGATGTTGTTGGACCATTGCCTAAGTCCTCTGGTGGACATCTGTACATCCTGGCTGCAACTGACTACTTCTCAAAATGGGCAGAAGCTGTTTCTCTTAGAGAAGTAAAGAAAGAGAATGTCGCCAACTTCATTCGAGTTAATATTATCTACCGTTTTGGTATTCCTCGATACATATTGACAGATAATGGCAAGCCATTTGATAACAAGTTAATGACGAAGATATGTGATCTTTTTGGCTTCATGCAACACAATTCCTCTATGTATTATGTGACTGCTAATGGTCTCGCTGAAGCATTTAACAGACACTCTGCAACTTGTTGAAAAAAGTTGTTTCCAAGTCTAAGAGAGATTGACATGAAAAAATGGAAGAGGCTTTTTGGGCATATAGGACTACGTATCGCACGCCAACACAAGCGACTCCATACTCTATTGTTTATGGAGTTGAAGCAGTTCTTCCACTTGAACGTTAAATCCCGTCATTGCGCCTTGCCATTCAAGAAGGGCTCACTGATGAAGAAAATGCTCGGTTGCGCCTTGAAGAATTGGAGGCTCTTGATGAAAAAAGACTAGAGGCCCAACAAAGTCTGCAATGTTATCAAGCTTGTCTAGCTCGATCTTTTAATAAGAAGGTTCGTCTTAGATACTTCCAAGTGGGTGATCAAGTTCTTGTTGTAAGAAGGCCCATTATTATTTCTCGTCGGTCTGGAAGCAAGTTCTCCGCTAAATGGGATGGACCATATGTGGTACAAGAAGTATACTCAAGTGGCTCTTACAAACTGGTTGACTCAGAAGGATTGCGCATTGGCCCCATTAACGAAAAGTTCATAAAGAGATACTATCCTTGAAGAAAAGAAACTCACTCCTTAAGGTACGAGTATAAACTGCATGTTACTCCTGGCCCGCAAGAGTATAAACTGTGCAGGCACCCCATAAAAAAAATGTCCGCTAGGTTGAAAATCTCGAAAGAGGCGGCCTAGGCAAAAGTGAGGACCAAAAAAAAACATCATTCTCTCAGAACTACGTTATGACTTGATCCTCTTCACTGAGGTACGTAGGCGCTTAGAATTACATTCTGAGTTCAGTCGCATGAGTATCCAAAGAACTCATAGTCTCTCTTGACCCTCTCCACCATAATTCATGAGTTACATCCTAAATTTTAGTCTCATAAGTTCAAAAGAAATGGAGCACACTGTTATTTGAGCATCACAATGTTCTTGTATATTGTCATATATGACATGTGAATTAAAGAGGGCCAATCAAGACAGAATTTGAATTGACTTCAAAAAAATATTCGTACAAATCCATAAAGCTATTAGCTGTGATTATTGTACATGTTATAGTTTTTTGGATTCTCTACGCTAAGATACGAATATTTTCTTCATGCGAATGTGAATCTATCAGCTTTTCTGTATGTGAAATTCATTTTTGAAGTTTGCTTAGAACTATCTTGCCAGACTTAAACTATAAATTTTGGATATATTAAGAAGTTTGGTTTCTGATAAATTGAACCTCTCCTGGATTTGGTGCTCTCATACAATGATATATCTCTTGTACTATCGAAACACAAAATGTATCGCAACTCTGAAGAAGAGGAAGTCAAGTCTCTAAGGTAAACCATGATTCAATCTGTAAAAAAAAAAGTGTTAGCGCTTAAATTGGTAATTCAATAATCATGGTAATGAATCTCAATAATGAACTATTATATTCTTTGAGCAAAACCTATGTCTGACTCAGACGGTGTAAAGTCTTTGCCACAAATCATGTAAAGTCTTTGCCTTAGACAGTGTAAAGTCTTTAGCTCGGACTATGGAATGCCTTTTCTTTGCCACAAATCATGTAAAGTCTTTGCCTCAGACGGTGTAAAGTCTTTAGCTTGGACTATGGAATGCCTCTGACTCAGACGGTGTAAAGTCTTTGCCACAAATCATGTAAAGTCTTTGCCTTAGACGGTGTAAAGTCTTTAGCTTGAACTATGTAATGCCTCTGACTCAGACGGTGTAAAGTCTTTGCCACAAATCATGTAAAGTCTTTGCCTTAGACGGTGTAAAGTCTTTAGCTCAGACTATGGAATGTCTTTTCTTTGCCACAAATCATGTAAAGTCTTTGCCTCAGATGGTGTAAAGTCTTTAGCTCGGACTATGAAATGCCTCTGACTCAGATGGTGTAAAGTCTTTGCCATAAATCATGTAAAGTCTTTAGCTTTGACTATGGAGTGTCTCTGACTCAGATGGTGTAAAGTCTTTGCCACAAATCATGTAAAGTCTTTGCCTTAGATGGTGTAAAGTCTTTAGCTCGGACTATGGAATGCCTCTGACTCAGACAGTGTAAAGTCTTTGCCACAAATCATGTAAAGTCTTTGCCTTAGACGGTGTAAAGTCTTTAGCTCGGACCATGAAATGCCTTTTCTTTGTCACAAATCATGTGAAGTCTTTGCTTTAGACGGTGTAAAGTCTTTAGCTTGGACTATGGAATGCTTTTGACTCAGACGGTGTAAAGTCTTTGCCACAAATCATGTAAAGTCTTTGCCTTAGACGGTGTAAAGTCTTTAGTTCGGACTATGGAATGCCTTTTCTTTGCCACAAATCATGTAAAGTCTTTACCTCAGACGGTGTAAAGTCTTTAGCTTGGACTATGGAATGTCTCTGACTCAGACGGTGTAAAGTCTTTGCTACAAATCATGTAAAGTCTTTGCCTTAAACGGTGTAAAGTCTTTAGCTCGGACTATGGATTGCCTTTTCCTTGCCACAAATTATGTAAAGTCTTTGTCTCAGACGGTGTAAAGTCTTTGACTTGGACCAATAGAATAAAAGTTTATTGCATATGAAGTAATATTTTCATTTGAAAAAATAATAATAATAAAATATATATATATATATATATATATATATGTATTAAAAAAATGTACCTCATATGTTGATGAACTCAAGAGGATATGTAAAAAGGAGTATCAAAACTGTCAATACCAATGATGAAAATAAATAGAAAGAGATAGTCTATTTATAGACAAATAGTGATGGTGAGAGAGTCCTTCTTCTAAAGTAATTGTAATTACTTTTTGGTAGAACTCTAGTAAAATGATACAAATTTATTCTCTTCAAATCCTAATTGGATGTGAAATTATGAAAATTTGGGTTATCCATATTCTAAAAGGAGTGTGTCCTTTCAGAATTCTAATTGGATTTGGAAGACAGAATAAAGGGTAGGCATTTGCAAAAAAAAAAAATGTGAAAAAAAAACGTGAATAAATAAATAAATTATCTAGAACGATATTGAAGGAGTTTAAATCTAAATTTTGGATATGTTGTATAACTTTGTGTCTAAATTCAAAATAATCAAGCGGCTTGTGATTTTGAAGTTCCTACATGAAGATACAAAAGTTTTAATAAAATCACTCAAATTTGAAACCGCCAGCATGGCAAAATCTAGAGC
Organism: Solanum dulcamara; assembly: GCF_947179165.1. NCBI lineage: Eukaryota > Viridiplantae > Streptophyta > Magnoliopsida > Solanales > Solanaceae > Solanum > Solanum dulcamara. The sequence continues at coordinate 70,993,656 of NC_077241.1, read as the reverse complement.
TAACTTTAAAAAAAATAATATCTAGAACGGTCATGAAAGTATTAAATTCTCAATTTTGGATATGTTGTAAATCGAGAAGTCTAGTTTCTAGAAAATCACACCATTCGTGATTCCTACGTAACTACAATAAGATATGAATTTTCTACGAAAGACATGTCAAGATGAGGAAAAGGCTGTTGAAAATCAAAGAAAAGAAAGAAGAAAGTACCATGGCGCTGATCGTCAAGCCACATTGCTGCAAAACAATGAAGGTCAGACATCTATTTATAAAGGTTTATTAGCACCTATTATAACTAGATTCAAACTTGAATTAGGCTTCTACAAAATTGACTCCTAAGCGGATTCCAATTAGTGGTGGAATCTTGCATGACAAGTAAACACCCCCCCAAAAAAAACGTGAAAAAAATCATTTTTTTCTTCTCTTTCCTAATCCTCATTGGATATAACTAATTTGCTACATTCCTACTCCAACAATGATGAAGGGGTGCATCAATATAGTATGAATTCACGGTACATCTCAAAATAAATGACATCTCATTATCCTACAAGTAATACTTCAAGCCTAGTCTTCAAAAGATAAAATATCTCGATAAGACTTGAAGCAGGGGGCATTTGTAATCATTTACAATTTATTAAATATAAATTTGTAGAATGGTTCAATTTATATTAAATTCAAGATATATTAGTCCAAATAAATATTTTGGATTAATAAAATTGGGTCAATTATTTAAGCCCAATAAATGTGGATTTAATTAAAAACCTAAATCCATTGATTTGGGCTATAAAGATGACTCCACTTTGTTAAGCCCAATATCATCTCATTCTAGAGGCCCATTTTCATGCCACGTGTCAAAGTTAAGTGTCAATTCAAGTCAAATTAAATAAACCACTAAAATCATGCCACATGTAAAAATTAGGTGGCAATCCAAGTCAAATTAAATAAACCACTAAAATTATGCCACATGTCAAAATTAGGTGGCAATCCAGGTCAAATTAAATAAGCCACTAAAATCATGCCACATGTCAAAGTTATGTGGCAATCTAAGTCAAATTAAATGAGTCACTAGAATAATGCCACGTGTCTATGTGACATGTTCTGACCAATCAAATTAAAACTCTTCAACAAAGAAATCTGATTGGTCAGTTCAAACCAACCAATCAAATCACACCCTCATACCACTCCCTACAACTATAAATAGGGGTCCTCATTATTCTGAGAGGGAGGTTTTTTGAAGAACAAGAAGTAAGAAGAGAGCTCGTGGATCAAAGACCGCAAATTCTCTACAAAGCTACAAAGTTCAAGCAATCAAATTCAAGCTCAAGTTCAAGATCAAGAACGAAGATAAATATCAAAAAGTTCGAGATCAAGTTGCTTGTTCATATTTATCGTTCGTCATAACCATACAAGTGTTCGTGACGAATAATTCAAATCCAAATTCGAAGACGAAGATTCAAGATCAAGCTATTCAAGCCTTTGACTCTAAATCAAATTCAAATTCAAGTTCAACGTGCTTCATATTATTTGAAGAATCAGAGGATTATTATAGAGATTGTAACCGCATTACATTTTGAAATCAAATATTACACTTTGTTACTCTAATTTTTCGATCTTGATTATTTATTTTTCTCGGCTCAAAAATTTGTTGTTTACACAATCCAAGTTCCCATTGGATGAAAGAAGCGATATTGTCTATCAGAACTTTAAGGAAAGCTTCAGCCATATATGTTGAATTTACGTTAACTTAAAATTAGATATATGTGGAGGGAGTGTAGATTGCTGGAATTGTTGTGAGTAAGCAATGAATCTATATTTTTGGAATAAATAAGATATGGATAACTGAAAGTAAGAACCACAAAGCTAAACTCAATTACGCAAGAAAGTCAGAAAAAACGGAAAAGGAGGAAGAAAAAAGAAAAAGTAGAAGAAGAAAAAGCAGAAACAAAAAGGGAAAAGTAGTGGAAGAAAAAGCAGCAACTTTTTCTTTTAACTCGTATACGCGTTTGATAGAAATGCATCGTGTAAATTGTTACGAGTTTTTGTTCCTATAAATAGAGAGTCTCTTGGCGATCAACCAATAAAAAGAGTAAGAATACAAAAAGAGTTATATACCAAGAAAAATATTTTAGTTTTGAGTGTCCTCTTTAGTAGTTGTTCCTTTTACAAGAGCGAAGTATTAATTGTTGTTTTCTCCTTATATTTGACAGCAGTGTACTCCATATTTTAAATAGTGAGATCCTTCTACCCCGTGGTTTTTCCCCTCTATCAGTTAGAGGGGTTTCCCCGTAAAATTCTTATGTCCAATTTATTTTTCATTATTTATTGTCATATCAAACTTTAGTTGTAATTCTTCCTCCCAAACAAATTATTCCATCATTTCATGGGCCATGTCACTCAATTATTTGATTTTGAGAATCACACTTTTATTGTGGGGTAATCTTTCAGCTCTATCTACATAAAAGTTTTTCAAAAAAAAACACTAAATCTTGTCTATCTCTCAACTCTCAAATAGTCCAACTGAATGGGGTAAATTTCGTGGTGCGTGGTACCTAAATTAATGTTTTATTAAAGTTGGAATAAGAGATATACGTACATTCACGATAAACATTTTATTTATTCTTTTCTTGCAAGGAGAAACAAATTAAGTTAGACCAAGTTGAAAGATGAAATTCTAAGAAACTAGTAACACCAAATATATATGTATATCTATATTTAACACAGTACTTACCAAAATTCTACTGATTCTTAAGGGCATGCTTTTGAGAAAACAAAACAATTGTTTTCCAGAAAACAAAGCATTCCATACGACACTGGCAAAAAAAGTTTAGTTACTACTAACTACAAGACGAACAAATATGTATGTCAGCAATTTTGTGCCAGTCCTCTCCTATCTCCCCTTCTCACATTGCCAGCCATAAACTTGTAAACCTGTTAGGTGCTGCAACATGTAACACTTTGAACTTTCAGACTATGAGTTAAATCATTTCACGTATGAAATTAGACCCGAACCCATGTTAAGTGCGTTGGTTGTGAATTAAGGTCTTAAAATACAAAGTTAAAGTTGAAAACATTTTTACTGATTAAGTTTTTGTATAACTTTATAAAAGGGCAGCCTGGTGCACTAAAGCTTCCGCTATGCGCAGAGTCCGGGGAAGGACCCGACCACAAGGGTCTATTGTACGCAGTCTTACCTTGCATTTCTGCCAGAGGCTGTTTTCAAGGCTTGAACCCGTGACCTCCTAATCACATGACAACAACTTTACCAGTTACTCCAAGACTCCCCTTCTTGTATAACTTTATATCATGATCAAATTCTCTCCTAAAATAAGAGGTTATGATCATTTTAGTGAAGCTTTGTCAAACAGTCACGTCGGGACCGAACCATTTACGTAAGGGCCCATACTATGGACCGTGAGTCTAAAGCAGTGACTGAGAATTGGAGAGTTGAAAGTAAGAAGCACAAAGCTTAATGATGGAGTTGTAATAATTACAAACTCAATTATTCCACCATGGGGCCGCCATGTCTCTCAATTATTTGGTTTTGTGAATCATACTTTGGCATCTCTTTTATTGTGGGGTTGTCTTTCAGCTCTGTCTACAGAAGTTTTTTCAAAAAAAAACATTGCTTTTTATCTTGTCAATCTCTCAGTCTCAATCTTTTATAGATTAACTTAATGTTATCTTGTATTCAATTTGTTCACAGGCAACCAGAAATAAGAAGATGTCTAGCATAACATTAGCAGATATTCAAGCTATTAGACCAGGATACAGCAATCTATCGTCTTCATCCAGGCCAGAGAATCCCACAGGACAATGCCCGTATCGACAATACAGCTTCGAAGAAGCGGCTAAGTCTCCTATATATAAATGTGCTATTAAGACAGATGCTGAAGTGATCTCTACATATAAGAAGATATCCGCTAAAGAATTCACTAGTATGGATGAGGTCACATTTTTTGATTTTTTACAGGTTGCATTATCCCTTAAAGATCCTGTAGAGGCGAAACCCATATTTACTGATCCGTATCTGGAAGCCAATCTATGTTCAGATTTTAAAACAGCAAAACCATCCCCTCAAGGGAAAGTGTCTTTTGCTCCTAGTGCTGGAACAGCCGCCACTGTTGTCTTGGTACCGACCAGCTCCGCTACACCGGCTATGCCTATACCAGAAGAAGGGTCAACCCAGGCCCAAGCTATATGCTTCTTATTCTCCTGGATGACCCGGTTTGCCATCAAGTCACCATCAAATGAGTTGGGAATACAATATGACAGTGTGAGGAAGACATATATGAAACACTATCAAGCCTCTTCTGCCGTGTTCGACAATTTCCGCCCTGATGCAAATTGGATCAAAGGGATACGAAAATCATTTGACTCATTTGTAAGGGTGCGTAACACATTGATATTGAATGTTGCCGCAGCTGAAACAAAATACAAGCAAAGTCGGAAGACATTCAATGTTCTCAGATACCTTTACTTCCAACATCTAGAGTTCAAGGGGTTACACGCATATGTAAGCATTGGCAATATCATGTCAAAACTTGCCCTTCCTCCGGCTCAAGTCCTTACGCGGTTGAGGATAAATGGAGCTGAGATGGCAATAGATGAGGCTTATGACATAATGGTTAAGTTTGACAACGGAATGATAGATAATGGATTCAGAGCCGAGAGATTGTGGAAGTACGCAAGATGCTTGGATCAAGGGTACTTCAATAAGCTCCAGACAACACATGTGTCAGAGTTAATGGCTACCCTTGCGTGGATAGAGGTCAAGTTAGGTATTAGTTCAGAATCGGGATATTCTTCTCCTCTTAACATATATGCGATTGCCAACAACTCCCACATCAAAGAAGTTGGGAGGATGAAGGCTGATGCGTTCATGAGGTGGAAAAACTCGGTCGTATCATTGTCCCAAGATGCATCAGTGGTAGACAGGATGTATGCCGCCCAGCAGGGAGTGGCAGTCCAACAATTCGAAACCGTGGCCAGACCATCAGATATGGAGATTGATGAAACGACCATAAGAGGTGTTAAAAGAAGAGTCCCCGATCCTGAAACTTAGACACCCTCCATCTCAAAAAAGCCACCACCAACAGCCGTACTCTCTGGGATCCCAAACTTCTAATCTGATTAACCTCGACACATCACCTTTCTCACCGTTTCCCGAATAATATACATAATGTACAAATAGAAAGAAAAATAATAATCAGCATATTACTTTAGTGTACTCTGTTTTTTTGCTGTTTGTATTTTATAGTTTCAAGAATCTGTTATATATATATATATATATATATATATATAGTAGTGGTTGTATTACGTATAGAATTTTTTTATTTAAGGCATCACTGTCTCTGATTGAAACACCCGTCTCTGCTTTTCTTTGTTAAGATCCAAAGCTGCTGGAATATTAGAAAACAAGCTTTGCTAGAGAAAACAACCGCAGTTTCGTTATATTAATTACAGCATTGCTTGCTGTATTTATCTTTTCTGTTTAGCAAAGTTCCTATCTATTGTTTAGCAAATTTATCTTTTACAGATCTATTGTTTCATTAGAGAAACATTTTGTAGGTATTTCTCTTTTCTCTTGTTTTCTTCTCTTCTTTGCAGGTTTCCTTGTTGGTGCCTTGAAATTGTTCTATGAAATTCCTCAACAAAATACTGCTTCATTAAATGCAATCATTTTTGGGTGCTTGGACAAGGAATTGTTCAACCCAAGATCTGCTACCCGCACAACTCAAAAATCGTTGTGAACATCACCTTGGAAATCAGATTCATTTCAACTGGAGTTGGTACCTCCGGTTCCCATATCTTCCCTTATTTATTCCTTACTCATACAATTGTAGTTACATTTTGTTAACTTTAAACCTTCGAATAATTTATTAGTTCATACACGTTTTTGTGGCTTTGGATAGTGATGGTAGACTAGGGTCATGTTCTCGCTCAGGGATGAGGACTGGGACGGGGACGAGGGTTAGGAGGGGTAAGTGGGTTAAAGGAGCGTCTAGAATGAGAGTAGGCTCTTGGAACATTGGGACGTTGATGGGAAAATCCATAGAGCTAGTTAAGATTCTAAAGAAGAGGAAAATTAATATAGCATGTGTACAAGAGACCAAATGGGTAGGTTCTAAAGCTAAGAAGGTAGACGGGTATAAGCTTTGGTTCTCTGCTAGATCGAAGAATAGGAATGGGGTAGGCATTTTAGTAGACAGTAACTTAAGGGATCAGGTGGTGAAGGTTAGGAGAGTCAATGATAAGATGATGTCGATTAAAGTGGTCGTTGAAAGAACCACGTTGAACAATATTAGCGCTTATGCGTCGCAAGCAGGCTTAAACGAGGAGGATAAGAGGCGCTTTTGGGAGGATTTGGACGAGTTAGTGGGAGGCATACAGTCTACTGAGAAGCGTTTCGTGGGAGGGGATTTCAATGGGCACATCGTATCTATTTCGGGAGGGTATGATGATGTGCATGGAGGCTTCGGCTTCGGGGTCAAATGGAGGAGGAATCTCACTGTTGGATTTTGTAAGAGCTTTTAGGTTGGTGATAGCCAATTCGAGTTTCCCAAAAAAGGAAGACCACTTGGTAACCTTCCAGAGTGCGGTGGCTAAGACCCAGATAGACTTTTTACTCCTTAGAAAGGATTATAAAGGTCTGTGCAAAGACTGTAAGGTCATTCCGATCGACAACCTTACGATCCGACATAAGCTCTTGGTGATGGATTTAGGGATCAAGATGACGAGGGAGAAGAGGGTCGGGGATGCCCGACCTAGGATCAGATGGGGGAGTTTGACCACGACTAGCGCCCTGGAGATGGGAGAGAAATTTAAGGATATGGGGGCCTGGGATAGTAGTGGGGATGCGAACACTATGTGGGATAGGACGGCTAGTTGTATTAGAGTTATAGTAAGAGAAGTGTTGGGAGTCTCGACAGGTAGCCGTGGCCGGCACCGAGGGGACTGGTGGTGGAATGGAGAAGTGCAAGGGAAGGTAGAAGCGAAGAAGATAGCGTATGCGAAGCTGATAGAAAGCAAGGATGAGGTGGAGAAGTGGACGAATAGGAAACTTTATAAGATAACGAGGAAGGAGGCGAAGTCGGCGGTTTCGACGGCAAAAATGGCAGCTTTTGAACGCCTTTATGTTGAACTAGAAGAAAAAGGCGGGGATAGGAAATTGTTCAAGCTAGCCAGGATGTGGGAGCGAAGGGCACGCGATGTGGATCAAGTGAAGTGCATTAAGGACGATCATGAAAAAGTATTGGTAGAAGAGACCCTCATTAAGCAGAGATGTCAGTCGTATTTCCATAAACTCTTGAATGAAGAAGGAGACAGAGAGATTGTGTTGGGAGATTTGGACCATACAGGGAGGCTTTACGTTAGTGAGTGTTGCAGGAATATTTCGGTCGAAGAGGTTAAGGGTGTTGTGCGTATGATGCGCTAGGGAAGAGCGACCAGATCTGACAAGATTCCTGGTGAGTTTTGGAAGAGCACGAGCCCGGTAGGTTTGGAGTGGCTGACTAGGCTATTTAATGTCATCTTTAGGACAACAACGATGCCTGAAGAATGGAGGTCGAGCATATTGATCCCTCTATACAAAAACAAGGGGGATATCCAAAGTTGCAACACTATAGAGGTATTAAGCTTGTAAGCCATACTATAAAAGTGTGGGAAAGAGTGGTGGAGATGAGGGTTAGAAGAGGCATGTCTGTTTCAGAGAATCAGTTCGGATTTATACCGGGACGCTCAACTACTGAAGCCATCTATCTTATGAGGAGACTGGTGGAGCAGTATAGGGAGAGAAAGAGCGACTTGCATATGGTATTCATTGATCTAGAAAAGGCTTACAATAAAGTTCCACGAGAAATACTATGGAGATGTTTGGAGGCTAAAGGTGTACCGGTGGCATACATTAGAGTCATCAAGGACATGTATAAGGGTGCCAAAATCAGGGTAAGGACAGTAGGAGGAGACTCAGAGCACTTCCCAGTTGTGATGGGGTTACATCAAGGATTAGCCCTTAGTCCGTTTTTATTTCCTTTGGTGATGGATGGATTGACGCGACAAATTCAAGGTGAGATGCCATGGTGTATGCTTTTTGCGGATGACATAATCCTGATCGATGAGACTCGTAGCGGAGTTAACGCTAAGCTGGAGGATTGGAGGCACACCCTGGAGTCTAAAGAGTTTAAGCTGAGTAGGACCAAGACAGAGTACTTAGAGTGCAAGTTCAGTGAGACACCTCATGAGGTTGGCGCGGAAGTTATGCTTGGTGACCAGGCCATCCAAAAGAAAGGTAGTTTCAAGTATCTTGGGTCTATCATGCAAGGCAGCGGGGAGATTGACGACGATGTCACACATCGTATTGGGGCAGGGTGGATGAAATGAAGGCTCGCTTTTGGGGTGCTCTGTGACAAGACGGTGCCACCACAACTTAAGGGCAAGTTCTACAAAGTGGTTCTTAGACCGGCTATGTTATATGGGGCGGAGTGTTGGCCAATTAATGTCTTTCACGTTCAAAAGATAAAAGTAGTCGAGATGAGAATGTTGAGATGGATGTGTGGGCATACCAGGAGCGACAGGATTAGAAATGAGGTTATTCGGGATAAGGTAGGAGTGGCCTTAGTGGAAGACAAGATGCGGGAAATGCGACTTAGGTGGTTTGGGCATGTGAAGAGAAGAGACACAGATGCCCCAGTGAGGAGGTGTGAGAGGTTGGCCATGGATGGTTTCAGAAGAGGTAGGGTTAGGCCGAAGAAATATTGGGAAGAGGTGATTAGACAAGACATGGTGCAGTTACAGCTTACCAAGGACATGACCTTAGATAGGAGTGTGTGGAGGACCCACATTAGGGTAGAAAGCTAGTACATAGTCTCGTTATTCTACCCTACTAGTAGGCGCATTAGCTGTGACACCCCGGAAAATTTTTCGCAAATAATCAAACATTTCTTCACGTGTGGGTAGGCTCGGGCCGGAGGACTTGTAATTCTACATGTGAGTTAGGATTAATTCCTAAGTATTTGAAGTTGTTAGATGTGTTTAGGGGTCATAAGGGATCTCTAACACCAAATCGAGTCCAAAGAACGCCAATCGATTAAGTTTTCGGACGAGTTAGTATAAGGGTCAACTTCAAATGACCATATCTCCTAGTATATAAATAACTGAGTGGACCACGACCTACCAAATTAAAGATCTTTGAGTCTTCTTTCCAACGCCACCAAGATTGCAATTTTTGGAGTTCGGAGTCAAAAGTTATGGCCATTTTACTACGAACTAGCACTGCAGGAATATTCAGGCCTGGGCGAAATATAGGCTTAGCGCCCCAGTGGCGCGACGCGCCACTATAGCGCCAGAAAACAGCCTCAGTAGTTTAATCCTTGGCGCGACGCGCCACTATTAGATGTGTAGGGTTTTAGGCCTATTTTGGCTTGGCGCTGCAGTGGCGCGACGCGCCACTATAGCGCCAACAAGATTTTTTTGCCCAATTTTCAGATTTTTGAAGAGGGGCAACTTGGACTTTTTCCAAATTATATATACACCATTCTTGGACGTTTTTGGACCATTTTTCAGTCCTCTCTCTCTCTCTAAAAAGCCCTAAATATTTTTCCCTCTCTTCTTCTTCTTCTTCTCCAAATCCATCTCCAACAAAGGGTGCCTTCAAGAGTTTCAAGGATTCAAGTCTTCCATTGAAGACCTAACATCAAGTTCCTTCAAAGTCTTCAAACAAGGTATGTAAGGCTAACCTAAAATATGGATTGAGTTCTTCCATATGCCCATAGATGTGTTGGTTAGGAGTTGTGGAAAAGTTGCACCTTCTAGAAAGATTTTCTTGAAAGTTTTCCCTAAACTATGGAGTGTTTTTAGATACAAATGGTTGATTGATGATTTTAATGGCTTGAGTTACTAAATAGTATTTTCCATATTATTAACTACAAATGTATCTTTGTAAATAGATTTATAGGTATTGACGATATTCTTGAGTTGAAGTTTTGTTGAGAGTATGGGTTCATGTTTCATTCACATGTACCCAAGATGAGATTTCTTTGGTCATAATTTGTCTTGAGTTAAGGTGGATAGTTGTGTGTATATATATGTGTTGATTGGAATGAAAAGAATGAATTGATTAGTTAACAATGTCCCTTTGCTTTTATAAAATGAACATAGGACAAAAATAAGGATTTTGGAGTAGATGTTTGATGATGTGATGATAATGTTTGATTATGATGTAAATGATAATACATGATGATGATGTGATGATGATGTTTTGGTGATGATGTGAGTGATGATGTGAATGGTGCTTATTTAATATATGTAGAATGGTTGACGAAGAGGTATATTGATGAGAATGTTATGTGATGAAGTGGATTGGAGTCTAATGTGAGTTTGTGGTATGTGATGTGCATAATTTGAGTTGATTAGAGTCTTAGGAATGCTTTGAAAATAAATGATCTTTTGAGAAGGAGCTTTAAATAAATTAATTGTGAACCTTTTTGCATAAACTACTTATACACTATTTTGAGTCTAAAGAATTATTAGTTTTATCTTTGATTTAGAAAAGAGTTTAAGTATGAGTTGAGTAAGAGGAGCCTTTAAATGAGTTGAGTATTTTTACATTAAAGTATTTATTTTGAGTTTGAGTTGAGGAGTTGAAATTATATTTTGATGTACATAACATTTTCTACATTCATTGAGTCGAGATTGTATAAATTTTTAAAGAGAAGAGTTTGATGATTTGAGATGAGTTGATTTGAAAGAAGGTCCAATGAGACTTGTCATTATGAGTTAATTGAGTTGAAATGAGAACAGAGTTGATGAGGTGGCAATGTTCCACATGAAACTAGCCGTGAGGGCTTGTTTGAGATGATTGAAGGAGTTTTATGAGCATGGAGTCATGGGAGGAGTATCGAGCACCGAATTGAGCAAGAGTACAGTCCATACTCGAACCCAATACCTGTGTTGCCAAACGTAGGGGGGATTGAACCGTTAAGTCGGATGCTTCCCCGAGAGATTTGTCCTGACATTATAGGACTTGGTTGGATTGGATCCATGAGGTTCGTCGTTCATGCCCTGGCAAGGTATGAACGGGCGTGGCAACGACGTCGTTTTGTTGTACCTTCACTGGCTCATAAGTGTTGGTTGTCGGTTAAGAGAAACTCCCATTTAGGTCTTGATAGTACTCTGAGTCAGTTGAGTTGAGTGAGTCGCTATATGCTTATGAGTTAGTCCGGTCTACACAATTTCTTGTTAGACTTAGGACACTTGAGTGAGTTATTACATATTTATTGAGTTGAGTCCTTTGAGTTGAATTGTAAAGCATCGCATAATTTAATTTGCATATTTACTGAGTTGAGTCCTTTGAGCTGATTATTGAGTTGATTGTTTGAGTTGAGTGTATATAATCAGAGTGTACATGATTGAAAGGGATCGAATTGTAAATGATTTGATTGAACTGTATCGTGTATGATTGGATTGGACTGTATGGTATATGATTGGTCTTTGTCTAAAAATGTATTATTACTTCAGACTTATGACGCCTTGTTGAGTCTCTCTCATCTTTCTGAATTGAGATATGTGGACCGATGTTATTCTTCCTTGAGGTATGTTTCATTCTGCCATTTTACATACCAGTACATTCCATGTACTGACGCCATTTGGCCTGCATCGTTTCATGATGCAGAGACAGGTTTAAGAGATCGTCAATAGGAGCATCATTGGGGATCTATTCGCACTCAGCGTAGTGGTGAGTCCTCCCCTACATTCGGAGGACACCGTCTGTGTATTCTTGCATCGAGTTAGCCTTTTTCATTTTGATTTGAGGTAGCCATGAACATGTCATTGGCACCAATTAGATAGTAGTGATAGAGGCTTCATAGACTAGATAGTGATGAGTCGACTGAGTTATTCTTGTCAAACTATTTTTAAATGACAAATATTTTAGTTGATCTGTCGGCCCATGGCCTTTATTCTTTGAATTGAATGGATGATTTGAGTTGCCCGCTAAATTATTCTTTACTTTTAAACCTTCCGCTGAATGAATGAATGAACGGATGTGTGATTAGGCTATGTGGTTCGCTTGGGAGCCAGAAATGGTTTCTGAGTGCCGGTTACGTCTAGGGTACCCTCCCGGGGCGTGACATTAGCGCACTATAATTTTCTTTGTGGAGGACTCAGATTAGGATAAAAGTCTAGGTGATTCATCCTTTGCACCATAGTAGTTGTAGTTCTACTCATTGTTTATTGTCTTTTGATTTCTGCATTGTATTGTTGTTTATAGTTGTGGCGCAGTTGTACTTTGACTATCTTATCTATCTTATCTTATCTTATTTATTTATAGTAGTTAATGCCTATTTCTTTCCGTACCGTTCTACCACGACTTTCTCTTTTTGCAATTCTTGTTTTCATCTTGTTTTCTATATGCTTGCCCCTATCTGACCTTTTATCTTGTCATCTCTTAAAGCCGAGGGTCTTTTGAAAACAGCCGCCCTACCTTTCAAGGTGGGGGTTAGGTCTGCGTACACTCTACCCTCCCTAGACTCCACATTGTGGGATTATACTGGGTTTGTTGTCGTTGTTGTTGTTGTAATGTACATTGTCATATAAGAAAAAAAAATCCTTTTATAGATTTAGTTGTGAAATTTATGGGGCCCTTTTTTTTCTTCAATAATACTCGACTAAAGAGTCTCTTGACTCTTTTCTTTTTTTTTTCCTTCTTCGTTTTGATTCTAACAACTTTTAAGTGATTTTAAATTAAAATAACTTTTAAATATTTTAAATTATTTTGTTAAAATTAAAAAAATGCTTTTAAATACTTATTTTTCCAAACTAGGCTCAAATTCTCTTCTCTTTCTTGACAGAGACAATGTTGGAAAAACAAACATAGGGCAATGCCAAATCTCCATTTCTTCAAGCATGGAGAATTTCTCTCCTCCTTCCCTTCTCAGCAATCCTTTCAGATTGGGGAACCTTTCAATATCAAGTATGGGAACCTTATTGTGGAATGACCATTATCCTCTTCAATATACTCCACCTCCACAGACCCGTTGTATAACTTTAGACTTTCTAGACAAGGCAGCTCTCCAAACGACGGTGATCGCCAGCAATTTTCACATTGAATTTCAATAGAGACGACATTTTTCAAAACAGAGTAGCCTGAGCACAACAGAGGAATATTACCGGTGGCACCACTAACATTTCCACTCAGACAACATTCATTTGTCTTAGTACTTTAGGGCTCGAATGGAGCCTTTCTATTTGGCTGATGATGCTTTGTCTTTGTAACCTATAAATGGTAGCTTTCGCCCACTTGTATGATTCATTCTGATTCCAAGATATACAATAACTCCATTTAATTAGAAAACCAAATCCAACTAACCATAGGTCTACGAATCCTCTACAAACAGAGTAACAATGTCAACGTAGGAACAACCCCCAACATACCATGAAAACCAAAGGAAATACTGATAAAAGAAGAGTCCTTTTGGAAAGCTCACCAAAATACTGATTGTTGTCCTTTAATGATCTACTGCTGCCTGAAACCACAGACATCTGTCTCTGATCCTACATCATAAAATGATGCAACGTCCAAGAACGGTCAGTACGACAAGTAATTGTATGCAACCTAGGGGAAGGACAAACAGTACACATACATATCATCTATACTATATTAAAAGCGAAGATCCTTAAAATGTTATCGAAAATATATATAATTTGTAAGTTTGACTTTGTTAGGCTGTTTGTCTTAGTTTATTTAGTTATGCATCAAGTGTAAATTTGTTTTGAAAGTGGGTCTGCAATTTAGCCTTTATGCATGGTATTTGCAGGAAAGTAGATCAGGTCGAGAGGAAATAAAATAGAATAATCTATCTTATTTTTTTCCACCCCGTTAATTCCTCACCTGTAAGTAGTTTAATGTACTTTTATCAATTTGTTAATATGGTTTGCTTGATAGATTTCATGAATCCTAAATTTGTTTGGAATGTATGTTTATGTGGTTGAATTTATAATTTAATTGGCTTTCATTAAAAAAAGTATGATTTGAAAATGTGAGCACTTTTATCAGTTTGTTTATTAAGATACCAATATTAGGTATACATTAGTTACAATTTTCACCACACAGTAAAACCTGGATAAAATAATAATCTCGCTAAATGAATATTTTTCTTCTGTCCCGACTTGGGCCAGTTATATTAAAGTAATATTCTCGCTAAATGCATTAGATAATAATTAAAAATAAAGTATTAAAGGCCCAGAAAAAATATAAAGTAATAATTACTAGAATACACCAAGAATTTATATATATTTAATCAGTCAATAATACTAACTAATAACTATTGGCTAAAGATGATTTTTATACGCCTTTCAAATAATGAGAAGACATTATATTTGGATTATGATTTTTAAACATCTAGCTTTTTCCTTTTATAGTTAACATAAAATCTCTTCATATTCTATATACATGAATACAATTAGAAACATTAAATTTCACTAAATTCATTTAGCTTTCCTATATTTAAATAATAAATATGAAAAGACTACACTTTTTAGTTTCCTAGATTTAAACTTTTGAAATTCTTAATTCAATTTTTTTTCTTTCTTATGGCACATACGACAAAATACTCTCTAAAATAATAAATATTTATTTATCGATAAATAAATATTTTATGTATTTATCAATAAACTAATAATCTCAATAAATAAATATTTTTTTTCGATCCCAAACATATGTATTTATAGAGGTTTTACGGTATTAGTTCAACACCAACGTAGATGCTTTCAAGAGGTACAAGTAATTATATTTTCTCTAAATTCGTAGGAAATTTCCAACTTATTGGAATTGCATTTGAAGTCAGCTTTCATCATTAGGATTGCATTCACAAAATTCTCTTAAATGAGTGCAAAAAAAAAGCGACTCCAATAAGTTACAAATTAATTGTTTTCTTAAATTTTCAGTTTTATTATATGATTTTAAATATTTATTATAAAAGATCAATATGATATTTGAATATGATTGAAAGAGGTAGAACATTGATGCTAAGAGTACTAGGGAGGAATCATTAAGGAATTCTAAGATATATGATAAGAGAAAAATATATTTTAAAAATTAAAGAATCCTAAAATATATAGTGCAAGAAAAACATATGATAAGAGTTCTAAAGTTTTAAAACTACTGAACTTAAATTTTAAATCACTTTTTTATACTTTGTTTAAATAAAAAATTTACTTGGTAATTTGTTTGCCGGTCATAATGTGCTAGGCTTTATTTTTGGCTCTCCATTCGAGGTATGCCACAAGATTTGTTGAATAGAAGTATTAAAAAAAGGTCTTTTGTGAGATTGTAGGTGTCTTTTTTATCATGTTTATCTAGATTATTATTAGATATGTTATATGCTTTGAATTGGGAAAAGAAGTAGCACAACTACTTCAGAATTCTGAATTTTCATTTTTGAATTGTGCTATTAATGGCTCAGGAAAAATATGGCTACGCAGAGCATGGGGAGCATATGCTACTGTTATTTTCTCAAAAAAAAAAAAAAAAGAAGACAGAAGAGAAAATTATACAGAATTAGGAAACTCTAGGCTTTGTGTATATGTTTATAGAGAGAGGAGATATGGGCTATATCGGAAATGGGCTTTTGGTGAAAGAAGCTCCCTCTCTTTTTTGCTCTTTCTTTATGCATTGTACTATGAATTTGGGTAATAGGCCCAAATGAGTTTGTATATTTTGATATTAATAAAATACCAAAAATTCTGATAAAAAAGAAGAAGAAAGATATGTTATATGCTCATTGATAGAGTTTTTATTTATGAAATAACAAATTTGCGGGAAAAAACAATCAATAGATTTATGAGATTTTCACAGAAATTTTAAATAAGTAATTTTAGGCATTAGACTTCCAACTCTTAGTGAGTCATCAAATGTTTACTTTCAAATACTTCTAATTTAACCTAAAACTTACATGGTATTGTTCAAACTCTGTTCTTCTCTTCAAGTTCATTGCGCATGCATTTGATTCACGCATTTTTTACATTGTAGGTCACAGTTTTTTTGTAAAATTTTGCTTATAAAAGGCTACGGATCTGCAACAAAAATGATAGAAAAACATAGACATAATTCTCTCTTTCTTTCTCTTACTCTTTCTTTTACTGTCTTCCTTTATTCTTATTAATTTACTAAGTTAGTTTTATAACAGTTATCAATATGAAGCTCTAATTTTCTCCAGATAAATTATAATCGGTCTGAATCAAGACAAAATAATTATCGTGGCCATGGTCGTGGACGTGGGCGAGGACGTGGTAGAGGAAGAAACAATTATCGTCATCATGATGGAAATAAACATGAGAACAATAAAGTTTCTCAAAATAATCCTTCCAGAGGTAAATTCAATATTTGCCATCCGTGTGGTATGAAGGGTCATTGGGCATGTGAATGTCGTACGCCCGATCATTTTGTGAAATTTTATCAAGTTTCTCTCAAAAGAAGAGATAATAATGTAGAGGTTCACTTGAATTTTTGGAATGATGATAATGAAACAACTCCCTCAAATAAATATGAAGATATTGAGGTTATTTGGTTTACTAACTCAAATGATTTTATTATTTGACATGACTGGTTGGGCCATCTCGGTTCTAATATGATTCTAATATGATGCGCAAAATAATTGAGAGTTCACATAGACACTCTTTGAAGAGCCAAAAGATTCTTCAATTTAAAGAATTCTCTTGTGTTGCATGTTCTCAAGACAAATTAATTACTAGACCATCAGTAATCAAAGTGGGAATTGAATCCCCAGCATTTCTGAAGCGTATACAAGGTGATATATGTGGACCCATTCACCCATCATGTGGACCATTTAAATATTATATAGTTTTAATAGATGCATATACAAGATTGTCAAATGTGTACTTATTATCAACTCATAATATGACATTTGCGAGATTGCTTGCTCAAATAATTAAGTTAAGAGCATAATTTTCAGATTATGCAATAAAGACAATTCGTCTTGATAATACTGGTGATTTCACATCTCAGGCATTTAATGATTATTGTTTGTCCAATGGGATAACAGTTGAGCATCCGGTTGCTCATATTCATACTCAAAATGGTCTAGCGGAATCATTGATTAAACGTCTCCAATTAATTGCTAGACCAATACTTATGAGGACAAAACTTCTCATTGCTTATGGAGTCATGCTATTTTGCATGCAGCAAGTTTTGTGCGGATCAGACCCACAAGTTATCATAAAGTCTCCCCATTACAATTGACTTTTGATCAGGAACCGAACATTTTCCATCTTAGAATATTTGATGTGCAGTATATGTTCCAATAGCTCCACCACAACACACAAAGATGGGACCCCCAAGAAGATTGAGGATATATGTTGGGTATGAATATCCTTCTATCATAAAATATTTTGAACCTATTACTGGAGATTTATTTACTGCAAGATTTGTTGATTGTCATTTTGATGAATCAGTATACCCAGCATTAGAGGGAGAAATTAAGTAGTTGGAAAAGAAAATAGATTGGAATGCATTATCACTATCTCATTTAGATCCTCGTACAAATACATGTGAACTGAAAGTTCAAAAGATAATTCATTTGCAAAATATTGCAAATCAACTGTCAGATGCATTCACTGACCTATTAAGAGTTACTAAATCTCATATTCCAACTGCTAATGCTCCAATTCGAGTTGATGTCTAGTAAGACAATTAATTAATGCAAATGAGTCTAAACCACATTTAAAACGTGGTAGACCGATCGGTTCCAAAGATAAAAATTTTCGAAAAGGAAAAGGAGCAAGCAATCAAGATGGTCATGATATAAAAGAACCTGCTCAAGAAGAGCGAGGAGACAAAACAATTGATAAAACCTTATATATATATATATATATATATATATATATATTCTTAAGGGCATGCTTTGGAGAAAACAAAACAATTGTTTTCCAGAAAACAAAGCATTCCATACGACACTGGCAAAAAAATTTAGTTACTACTAACTACAAAACGAACAAATATGTATGTCAGCAATTTTGTGCCAGTCCTCTCCTATCTCCCCTTCTCACATTGCTAGCCATAAACTTGTAAACCTGTTAGGTGCTGCAACATGTAACACCTTGAACTTTCAGACTATGATTTAAATCATTTCACGTATGAAATTAGACCCGAACCCATCTTAAGTGCGTTGGATGTGAATTAAGGTCTTAAAATACAAAGTTAAAGTTGAAAACTTTTTTACTGATTAAGTTTTTGTCTAACTTTATACCAGGATCATATTCTCTCCTAGAATACGAGGTTGTGATCATTTTAGTGAAGCTTTGTCAAACAGCCACGTCAGGACCTAACCATTTACGTAAGGGCCCATACTATGGACCGTGAGCCTAAAGCAGTGACTAAGAATTGGACCGTTGAAAGTAAGAAGCACAAAGCTTAAGTTGATGGAGTTGTAATAATTACAAACTCAATTATTTCACCATGGGGCCGCCATGTCTCTCAGGTAGCAACTATGACCTCTAACTTTATTAATACATAAGTAGGCACTTGATCTATTCAAAACTTGAACAAATAGACACATTAATCCTACATGAGAATTTTGTGTCCTACGTGTATTGTGCCACGTAGGACATGTGTGTCTACTTGTTTAATTTTATCCAAATTAAAGTGGCTACTTGTACAAAACCAAAGTTGGAGGGCATAAATGTGAAATGAGGCCAAGTTAAAGAGCATATTTATGTATTATGCCTATAATATAACCATAAAGAAAAGACAAAATCATAAGTGCAAATCCAAAGCATTTCGACATAAACCTTTTGAAAACCATAAATCCTGAGTAGGATAGTATTCACCGACCTAACGCGATCCACGGGCTATATGGGTTCGGCCTCCGCCCGGCCAAGGGCCCCAATCCATGTATGCCGCATGAATTGAAAAATATAAAAATCTAGCGAATCAAATCTCCAAAAGAAAAGACTGTAGAGGCTGCTCCGATTAACAACCTACAACGGTCAACCATATTTCACGACAAGGACCTCCCACGTCGGCAAACACGATTTTAGGTGATGAGTCACGAGGAATTTACACCTTCTTGGTGACCAAACTCTCTTTAAGCCCCATTAAAACCTTTATAAGTTTTCATTTATTAAAGGCATAATACCTAAATTGGCCCCTAAACTTGACTTCAAATTTTAAGTATGACGTCCAACTTTCATAGTGCACAAATAGACACTTTAACTATCCATTTCTTAAACAAAAAAACATGCGAATCCAACCTGGCATAACGCGTAATTGAAACACAATTCAGGCTCGTTGGGTGTAATTTTTGAGGCCCACAACGGTAAAAAAAAGGTGAAAATAACAACTCTACCCTTAATGAATACCTTTTCTTTTGTTTCCTTTATTTTCTTTGTTTTTTAATTATAAAATACGTGTAAAGTTTTTAATTGCGTGGCAGCCACTGAGTGGCTAAAAGATCCACATGGGAGTGTTTGTATATCACGCAATAAGGCTGTTGGTTTCGCTTGTTTTTTTGTTTAAGAAATGGATAGTTAAAGTGTCTACTTGTGCGCTATGAAAGTTGGAGGTCATACTTAAAATTTGAAGTCAAGTTTAAGAGCCAATTTATGTATTATGCCTTTATTAAATCATGATTTGAAATTATGATATAAAATCATGAGATGAAATTATGAGATACAACAATAACTACAACAACAACAACGACCCAGTGAAATCCCACAATGTGGGGTCTGGGGAGGGTAAAGTGTATGCAGACCTGACTCCTAAATTGTTTGGACATGCAATTTAGACTTTTTTATGTTGTATAATGTAAAACTATTAAAATTGTCCCAATTCTTTATACAATCTTACCAAATAAGTAAAAGTTTATAAAATCACATAATACACTACCACAAAGCTATTCTAAAAAAAAAATACAACATTTATTGATCAAGCTTTAACTTAATTAAAAATAAAATTGAACATATATTATTGTATACTAGTCTTTAATATAATCCTCCCATACCGTAAATTGTTAATTTTGAAATAAATGTTGAAGTTGTTAGCAAGTACGAAAATTGTTTTTTCAATTAATGTCACAACGGTCAGTCTTTTCCACTCAATATAACGATAGAATTTTTTTTAATCAAAACGTTGATTTGAATGAAATAGTAATAAATTTGGTTGGTAAACAGATTTGATAAAAAATAATGAATTGGTGAATATAAATGGTAAAGTAATTATTGATTTTAAATAATAACAAATTTTATGTTTGTGACAATAATGGTTATATGAGATTGTTTAAAAAATAGAAAGTAGTGCTATGAATTATAAATTTTATTTACATATTAAATAAATTGTTAGTAGATATAAAATATGGGTTTATTTTATAAAATATAAACTTGTGGGTCAATTTTTGAATTTGAAAAATTTCAAATCATGATTTGAAATTTCCAAATCATGCTTTTTCGAGAATTTGAGATATCATCTCATGATATGAAATCGTGAGATGACATCAACGTAAAATCGCATGTCCAAATGCTGATTTCATCTCATGATTTCATACCGCGATACGAAATCGCATGTCCAAACGCCTACTAAGAGTTATCCGAATAAGGCATATTTCCATTGGTGTCGTCATACCAAGCCTTGCAAGCCATAGTAACCATGCCGAATTGTACAATTAACCATTTAAAACTCTTAACCCGTCCTTTGAAAATCAAAGACTTTGATAAAGCATTCTGTTCGATGCCATCATCCAAGTCTTTCCAAGTTATAAGACAACATATAAAATGCAATATCATTAACATTTAACCAGGACAAAATATTACCCTGTGTTCATCATTTTAAACTAAAGCTTTTGAAAGACTCACAAATTCCCAAATTCATTATTTATACCGAAAACCCCTTTTTCAAAATCATATGAGGCAATTCACCCATTCAAAACCAATAATCCAAGTTCCAAAATTATAATTAAGTAATTTGAACACAATTAACAATAAAGGAACATTTAAAATCAATTTTCATGACAAGCACCTCTCAATCCTAACCTCTATTCGTAATTTAGAAAAATAGGAATAATAGAATATGAACTAGTTTGAAGTAGAGAATGTTCAAACATAACCTTTTGACGAAGAACTTCGGAAAGGGACCTTGGGAGTTAATCCTAGATCTTGCTTCTTGAAGCCTTGAGGGTTTTTGTTTGAAGTTCTTGAGCGTAGGAATTTAGGAGTGAATGAGAGAATTTTTTTTATGAAAAACTGGTTTCCTACATGCTTAGGGCCATTTAGTTAACTCTCCAAAGTTTTTTAGGACAAAAATACCCTTAAAACAATATAAAAGAAACAACAAAAGGCAGTGAGGTCTGCTTCCTCTCTGTGTCGCAGACCTCATCGCGGACTTGTGGAGCGCCTCTAGTAAATCCGCCATAACCTTTTACTCCGTATTCCAAATGACAAACGTTAGCGTCTTTGGAAAGAAGACTTGTAGATCTTTAATTTGATAGGTTGTGGGTCATCTAAATCTTTATATTCTAAGAGACATGATCGTTTGAAGTTTACCCTTGTAAAATCTCGATAAAGAGGATTTCAACTTAGCTTTGAGCTACATTAAAGAATTGTTTTCAATACCTATGCAACATTAGAGATCATAGTTTGAAAATTTGGGGTGTTGCAATCCTTTTTCTTACTTACTTTGTTATTGTTATATCTTTTTTTTGCTTACTATAACACAATATTCAGCTGCGAATGATCAAATTTAACGAGTTAAGCTAAGACACGTGTCCATGACCGCATATAAATATATTTGTACCATATTTTGGTAAACAGTTTGGCGCCCACTGTGGGGCCAAGATAGTTGTGTGTTGGTTTAACTCACCTAACTCTACTTTCTTACTAGCTTGAATATTATTATTTCACAGGAATCACCTATGGCAGAACCTGAGCATAATAGATGTGCAGTACCATGTTAGGGGTCTGGGCCTTATGGAAAGGCATGTTTCCGAAGTAAACAGGATTGAACTGGACTCAGTGAACATGGGCTTGGATCATGTAAATACTTGAGAGGAGGCGAACCTACATGACTTTAAATACGCTCTGTATGTTCTAGTGGACCATATCTTCTGAGCTCACTACAAACGCCTCATTCATAAAGGCTTTGTGATAAGATCCCACTCGAGAAATAGTCCTTTGAAGGCTGCATGAGAGCTACATGGTGCAGGACATTTTTGATCAAGTTAGAATGGAATTCCCAATTCTGAAGGTGATCAAATTGATATAACAGAAACAACGAGAACTAGTGCATATCTATAAAACAGTAGACAAAGAACCCAATATTACATCGAATGGCAGGAATGTAACCTGTGTGATGGAATTCCCAATTCTGAAGGTGATCAAATTGATATAACAGAAACAACGAGAACTAGTGCATATCTATAAAACAGTAGACAAAGAACCCAATATTACATCGAATGGCAGGAATGTAACCTGTGTGGGAGATTCACAAAAAAAGAACCCAAGAAACAATGTCAAATAATACTTAAGACAATATTTTCACATTAGGAATGTGAGCAATTTTATGCCAGTCTTCTCCTATTCCCTTCTCGCACCGCTTTTCCAGTTCTGGACATTTCCTAACTGTTAAACTTGTGAGGACTGTTAGGTGCTGCAATCTCTCAGGTAAAGATTTTAGTATCTTACAGTCTAATAATGCTCTTGAAGTCGGTTTTGATGATTTGACAAACTCAGGGAACAGGTAGAGGACTTGGTCCTTTTGAGGATTTTTTGTTGGTAACGACAACAGATAGTACATAACAGATCTTGCCAAGTCTGTAGGTCTATAGTACGCGGCCGAGTCTCAGTGCAGAAGGCCAGTTGTCTAACCAATACAAATCATCCAGCACATGGTATATGGTGATATATACACTCTTTACAACATTTTCCCACTTGGCTTTTTGAATTTGAAAAGGAATATTCATATAAGCTCATGCTCTCAAGTATTGGAAATTTGGTCTTGAAGAAGATCAAGTATCTGATAGAGTTATAAGTGTTTTTGTTCTTGTTTTTAGAGTTGTAATTTCTTGTTCTTAATCTTGTAAGGTCTATTTCCTAATTTGTAAAGGAAGTTAGATCATCTCTCATTTGTTATCTCTTTTGTTCATCTTGTCGAAGTAACTAGAGCTAGTTATGGAGACCATCTGAACTCTAAATTATCTAGGAGTTTAGTGATTTAGGAAGCAATAGAGTTATTGTTTCAAGTCTATAACAGAGTTGTTACAAGGAGTAGAGAGGGATTGTGAGTACAATTCCTAGGTTATAATAGCTTGTAATCTGAATCTTGCCTCAGTTGTTCTAGTGAAGATTTGAGCCGAAATCCTGTGGGACAGGTCGTGGTTTTTCTTCCTTGAGCAAGGAGTTTCCACGTAAAAATCTTGTGTCTATTTTATCTTTCTGTTCTTTAAGTTTCTGCACTGATTTCTTATAAAGGACCTGGTCCCTACTGTTCTGGTGGAAGCATACATTCTAACACAGTCATAAACAGATAACTCCGTGAGTGAAGTTAAACCTTTCACCCCTTTCTCGGGGAGGCTCTCTAGTGTATCACAACAATCGAATTGGAGACGCTTCAAAGGATGGAGACTAGCCAGGCTGGTTGGAAGCTCTTTGAGATTCTTGAAGTGAAAGATATTCAAGTATTAGAGATTTGCAAGGCGTTTGAATGTCTCTTCTAGGAGCGAAGTCGCTTCGTTGTTATGGCTAATGTGGAGGGAAGTAAGAGCACTGAGATTAGATATGGACCTGAAACCAGTTGCATCTGCCTCATCCCCATAAACTTCCAATTTCTTGACAGAAGATAGGGCCGAAATAACAAACATAGGGCACCAGTATATCGTCATCTCTTCAAGCACAGGGAATTTCCCTTCTCCTTCCTTTTTCAGCAATCCTTTCATATTAGGAAAGCCCCATATAAGAAGTTTTCTCAGGGATGGAAACCTTCTTCTTGTGGGGTTTCCAGAATGAACATCATTCTCTTCAACATACTCTACCTCATCAGACCCCTTGTATAAATCTAGACTTTCTAGACAAGACAGCTCACCAAAGGGTGGTAAGCACGAACAGTATTCGCAACTCTGAATTAGAATAGAGACTACATTTTTCAAAACTGAGTGATTCATCCAGTCTGGGAGACAGAATCCTCTGAAGCCGCTAATCTTTAAATATTTCAGATTGGGGTGTGGTTTGAGAGCTTCAAGCACATTAACTTCTTCTGATTCATATCTACGTGGTCCATATTTATCCCAACTCAAGCTTAAAGAGTGCAGATTTGCTTTTGCAGATAAGTTAGCTTCTTTTGCATCCGTATCCTTCTTCATTCTCTCAAGGTGTGTATTTTTAATTGAGCCATAGAGATTTAGGTTTCGTAGTTCACCAAGTTGATAACCTTTCTTACTTCCCATAGCAAAGCGACCTATAGTCTTAAGGCATGCCAAAGATCCTATCCTTGGTGGCATACAACTCAATTCATAGCAATCATCAATTAAAAGATTTCGGAGACTACCAAGTTTACTTGTTTGTTTTGGCAAACAAGAAAGAGAGTGGAAATTCTGTAGATCAAGAGTCTGCAGATTTTGAAGCTTGCATAATTGCTTTAGAAGACTATGCATCCTATTGCCAGACAGGTTCAAGTATCTTAAATGTATAAGATCTTCAATGGAAGATGGTAACTGCTTAAGTTCTAATTTACTTAGATTAAGCATCCTTAACGAGACAAACTGTTTCAAGAGTGAAGGAGAGTTAGAAGACACCACTTTAGCAAAACCAGTGGACATCCTATGTGGGTAATCTTCCACTTCAGAGAAACAAATGGACATCATATGTGGGTTCACTTTTACATTTATTTCGCGGATATTGCTTCTTGATGCGCTTGCCGAAAACAGAGATGTAGCCAAATCATGAATGAGATCATGCATCTTGAAATAAGTTTTACCATATTCAACTTCAATCTCTTGGAAGAAAGACCACAAGTATAGTTCTTTCCATACTTCATTACCCACATCCTCTTGCTCCAAGTTTCCCTTTGATAAAAGAAAACCATGGGCCATCCATAGAGAGATGTGATTTTCCTTAACCATTTTGGCATCCTTTGGGAATACTGCACAATACGCAAAACATTGTCTCAAATCAAGTGGAAGGTGATGGTAACTAAGCCTCAGGGAAGGCAGAATAGAACTTTCATCTTGAGACAAATTCCAAATCTCACTATCTCGGACATGTTCCCATTCTCTTTCTTCTCTCTTGAAGCACAAAATACCTCCAAGAGTCTTGGCTGCTAGAGGCACACCACCACATTGTTTTACAATATCCTTTCCGATAGCAATAAGGTTAGGATTTATTTCTTCTTGGTGTCCAAATGCACGTTGCATGAACAACAACCAACAATCTTCTTGAGACAGACTTGACAAATCAAATGGTTGCTGTTGAGATGTAAAGGAAGTTGTTAAAGGAGTTAGAAAAATCAGTTAGAAATAAGGGCATTATGGTCATTTTAGTAAGTTACATAGTTAGAACTAACTAACTAATTTGTTAGTCAGTTAAGTCAATGTAATTAGCTATATATACATATAGCAACTATGTACTGTTAATACAATGGGCATTTTTCACAGATTAGCCCTAAAATAAAAATCCTCTTCCTTCTCTCTAACTTCTCTCTTCTTCATCTTCTTCATCTTCTTCATCTCTAGCTTCTTCATGGCTGATCAGTGAAGAAACAGAGCTCAACTAAGCTCATGGTATCATAGCGTTGGTCACTGAAAGAGATAACACAGCTGAGTCAAAGACTCGAAGATCAGAGTCAAAGAATCAGTTAAAGTTGTTAGCTTGTAGTTTGCAGATCTGAGCTCCATCGAAGCTAAAACTGCAACCAACACTAACTTCCGCAACAAAGAGCTCAAAAGGTTGAAGAAATGACAGGTGAAGCCACAGATTCAGCTCAACGAGTGGGTATACCAAGTTCAGCAAGCTCGGCAGGTAACAATGGACAAGGTATTGACTATAATCATCCCCTATTTCTTAGTCCCACAGATATGAGGGGTATAAGCATCATCTCGTTCTAGTTGTAAGGTATTGAAAACTACACCTTGTGGAATCGGTCAATCAAATTAGCACTGTTAGGTAGAAACAAATTAGGGCTTGTGGATGGAACGTGCAGGAAAGAAATGTATGGTGAAGAACTTTGGGGCCAATGGGAAAGAGCAAATGCAATTGTGTTGTCATGGCTTATGAATTCAGTCTCGAAGAGTTTGTTGAGTGGAATTGTGTTTGCGTCGAATGCTTCGAGTGTGTGGACTGACCTGTAAGAGAGGTTCGATAGAGTTGATGGATCAAGAACTTATAGCCTACACAAAGAAATAGCTACCTTACAACAAGGAACAACCTCTATATCAGCATATTATACAAGGCTAAAAGCGTTGTGGGATGAGTTTGAAGTGTTAGTGCCCTCACCTTGCTGCAATTGTGAGAAGTCCAGAGGTTTTGTAGCCCACATGAATAGACAAAAGCTGTATCAATTTCTAATGGGACTGAATGACACATATCATCAAGCTAGAAGTCAAATCCTCATGATAGATCCCTTACCTACTATCAATCAAGTGTATGCTATGATAGTAGGAGATGAGAGTCAAAAGGCTGTGGTTACAGGAATCAACAATTTGGGACTATATGCATCAACTTTTGAGTCAGTGGCTATGTACTCGAGAATTGGAAACAGTTCAGGTATGAGTAATAGGTTCAAGAAAAATACATCCTTAATCTGTGATTTTTGTAAGTGTAGGAGGCACACAAAAGAATCCTGCTACAAGGTGGTGGGGTATCCTCCTGATTTCAAGTCAAAAAGAAAGGCTTAGAGTGCAAACATGGTCTATGCAGACACCAATAGCCTTACAAATCAATCTCAACAGTCATGTCAGGCTAACTTCTCTTATGGCTTGAACACAAATGTGACTGATGAAGCTTTGTGGAGTAGGAATAGCACAGTACAGCACACTGCAGACAAATCACCAACCACTAATTCTAACAAGGCAGCTGAGAAAGAGATCAAACAACTACTTCAGGGTTGTACATTTACAAAAAATCAATATGAACAAAATCTTATGATGATGAATTAACAGTCTGGTTCAAGAGCCAATGCACCTGATTGCAATAAGGCAAACAATGCAGGTAAGGCTCTATGTGTAACTGAAAATAGTGATGTGTGGATAGTGGATACAGGGGCAACAAACCATATAGTGTCTAAACTACAGATGCTACTAAAGGAATATGTCCTTCAACTTAACACTCCTAAGGATGTGTGCTTACCAAATGGTGGTATCACTAAAGTAACTCATATTGGTTCTTGTAGTCTACCATCTAAAAGTTTGATTACTAATGTGTTCCATATTCTAGAATTCAAGTATAACTTGATGTCTGTCAGCAAAATAACCAAGGAATTGGGCTGCTCTGTCTCCTTCTTCCCTGATTTCTGTGTTTTCTAGGAACTCTACACTGAGAAGGTGAAGGAAGTTGGTAGAGAAGAGGGGGGTCTGTATCTGCTATGGAACCAATTCACTCAAAGTGATGCAAGTAAGGCTAAGGAATCTGCATATTCTGTTGATGTTGGTTCTATTGATGCTGGTTCTTCCACAGACAAGGAATCAGATATAGAGCTATGACATAAAAGGCTAGGACATGTGTCTTCAGATGTACTGGCCAAGATGTTCAATATGAATAAAGTTAGTATGTGTAAGGTGTCTGAATGCTTAGTGTGTCCATTTGCAAAACAAACTAGACCTGTATTCCCTTCTAGTATCATCAAAAGCAATAGTTGCTTTGATTTGATACATGTTGATCTTTGGGGACCTTATAATACAACTACATTTGATGGCAACAAGTATTTTCTTACAATAGTTGATGACTTTTCAAGAATGACTTGGATATTCTTACTTAAATACAAATCAGATGTGTGTGTGTCTCTTAAACTGTTCTTGCAGTATACTAAGAATCAGTTTGACAAGGTGGTCAAGGTATTAAGGTCTTATAATGGTACTGAATTTGAGAATTCAGTATATGATAATATGTTCAAAACACTAGGTATTATCCATCAAAGGTCTTGTCCTTACATTCCTCAACAAAAAATGGAGTGGCTGAGAGGAAACACAGACATCTACTAGAAGTAACCAGAGCCCTCAGGTTTCAAGCAAAAATACCTATCAAATTTTGGGGTCATTGTGTCCTAGCAGCTGCTTACCTGATCAATAGACTGCCTAGCAGTGTGTTTCAGTTCCAATCTCCCTATGAAAGATTGTATGGCAAAAAACTAGGTTTATCTCATTTGAGAACCATTGGTTGCCTAGCTCTAGCCAAGAATCTCACTGAACATGACAAACTCATGCCCAGATCAAAGTCAGCTATGCACATGGGGTACTCTCAAGTGCAGAAAGGCTATATCCTGTTTGACTTGCACAATAACTCATTCTTTGTCAGCAGGGATGTTCAGTTTAGAGAAGCCATATTTCCATTTGCCAAGGCTGATGACCCAGCCACCCAGCAACTGTTTGTAGATAACCTATAAGGTCTAGGTGAGACAGTTCCACAGCTTCAACTATCCCCATTCATAATACCAGGTACTGCTCCATCTGTACCTTCTGAAGAGGATACATGTGGGCATCCAGATGCTGGTGAACAAGAGTGTGTGACTACACAAACACACCCTATTGCAAGTGATACTGATGTGTCTGGGCCACCTCTTACTAGAAGATCTGCCAGGTCCAAACATCCTCCCCTATGGCTGAAGGATTTTGTCTCTCTGAATGCTAAACATGATGTTCAATATCCTCTATCCAACTATGTAAGCTACTCTCATCTGTCACATTTTCATTAGTGCTTTATTATAACTACATCTTCTGTGATAGAACCTACCAGCTATGCTGAAGCAGTCAAAGACCCAAGATGGGTTGAAGCTATATAGACAGAGATCCAGGCCTTAGAAAACAACAATACCTGGGAAGTCACTTCTTTACCTGCAGGGAAGAAACCTATTGGTTGCAGATGGATCTACAAGGTTAAATACAAATCCACAGGTGAAATAGAGAGGTTCAAAGCCAGGCTAGTAGCAAAAGGATACAGCCAACAAGAAGGGATTGATTACAAAGAAACATTTTCTCCTGTTGTGAAGATGGTGACTGTCAGGGCTGTTCTTGCCATGGCAGCTTCCAAGAACTGGCACATCCATCAAATGGATGTCTTCAATGATTTTCTACATGGAGACCTAGAGGATGAAATATATATGCAGCTGCCTCAGGGATTTGTCAGTCAAGGGGAGAATGTATGTAGACTAACAAAGTCCCTTTACGGACTCAAACAAGCTCCAAGGCAGTGGAATCACAAACTTACTGAGGCTCTTATATCTCTCAAGTTCAAACAAAGCCAATATGATTATTCCCTATTCATTAACAAGTCAGCAGAAGGTATTGTCATTGTACTTGTATATGTAGATGACATGTTAGTCACTGGCAGCAGCCTAAAGCTGATAGAAGAGACAAAGAAAGCTCTACAAAGTGCATTCAAGATGAAAGACTTAGGAGAGCTCAAATACTTTTGGGAATTGAATTTGCAAGATCCACAGCAAGAATACTCATGCATCAAAGGAAGTACACTGTTGATCTGATAGCAGAAGTAGGAATGACTGCAGTTAAGCCAGCAGCAACACCAATGGATGTCAACATCAAGCTCACATCAAAGCTCTATGATGACCATGTGAACTCAAAGCAAGAAGAGCTACATGATCCTCTAATAGATCAGACAGCCTATCAAAAACTCATAGGTAAACTTCTGTATCTCAACATGACAAGGCCAGATATAGCCTTGAGTACTCAGACATTAAGTCAGTTTCTGAACCAGCCAAAGAAGTCCCATATGGAGGCAGCCCTAAGAGTAGTCAAATATTTGAAGAGACAACCTGGACAAGGTATACTACTATCCAGTCAACCAGACAACCAAATTATAGCTTTCTGTGATGCAGACTGGGCAGCATGTGCACTCACCAGGAAATCAGTCACAGGATACTTGATCAAGATGGGAAAATCACTAATATCTTGGAAAGCCAAGAAACAAACTACAGTGTCTAGAAGTTCAGCTGAAGCTGAATATAGAAGCATGGCATCTACTGTTTCAGAACTTGTGTGGCTGCTGGGAATGTTGAAGGAGGTTGAGGCTGATATGAAGGTACCAGTGCAAGTCTATAGTGATAGCAAAGCTGCAATTCAAATTGCAGCCAATCCAGTTTATCACGAAAGAACAAAACATATAGAGATAGATTGTCATTTCATTAGAGAAAGACTACAACAAGGCATGATCAAAGTTGACTACTTACCAACCCAAGAACAATTAGCTGATATACTGACAAAGGGATTGTCTAGAGGTCAACATGAGCACCTTCTATCCAAGCTAGGAGCTTTGAATATTTTTGCACCTCCTAGCTTGAAGGGGAGTGTTGAGATGTAAAGGAAGTTGTTAAAGGAGTTAGAAAAATCAGTTAGAAATAAGGGCATTATGGTCATTTTAGTTAGTTACATAGTTAGAACTAACTAACTAATTTGTTAGTCAGTTAAGTCAATGTAATTAGCTATATATACATATAGCAACTATGTACTGTTAATACAATGGGCATTTTTCACAGATTAACCCTAAAATAAAAATCCTCTTCCTTCTCTCTTCCTTCTCTCTTCTTCATCTTCTTCATCTTCTTCATCTCTAGCTTCTTCATGGCTGATTAGTGAAGAAGCAGAGCTCAACTAAGCTAGTTGCAATGTTCCCATAATTGATCCAACATTTTCTAGACGAGTAATGGTTAGAATAAAAGCACCACTTGCTCCAACCTTTAAGACTGCTCTTAAATTAGCCCACTTCTCTTGATCTTCATTCCAAATATCATCTAAGACAAGAAAGTATCTTTTTCCATTCAACAACTCCTGAAGCTTCTCCTAAAATGAAGCCAAGTCCTCAACATCAAGAGAACTTCTTTCAATATTTCCTATAATTGTTTTTATCAACCTCTTCTCATCAAAATCATCTGAGACACAAACCCATATTTTGGGATGGAAATGCTCAGTTACTCTCTGATCATTGAAGACCATTTGGGCAAGAGTCGTCTTTCCTAGTCCCCCATACCAAGTATTGGGAGGACTGAAGGTTCTTGGGCATCACTAACATTGTTTGTCATGATTTTCACTATCTCATCTTCCTCTCTGCCCCTTCCATAAACTTCTGGTTCAGTTAATACAGAACCTGGTGCAAGCAATGTCCACATCAAAATATTGTTACATTCAAGCTCATTAGGAGTCAGTAGAAAATAGAGAATATTTTTGTACGATATACTCCTGTACTATCGGAAATACTTTAAATATACCTATAGTTATATTTTTGGTCCAAATATATCTTTTTCTGTTATACTTTTCGTCTAAATATACCCACCCTTTATTCTTTGGCACAAATTTGCCCTTAATCTTGATGGAAAGATATGTGACAAGCACAACATCAAAATTCACCCCCAATCATTTTTGCTGCTTCTCAGTATCAGATTTAAATTTGGTAGCTTTATTAGAGGATGATATTGTCACTCTCTTCCAGCTTAATAAGTTTCTATTCCATTTTTGTAGTTTTATGGTTTCTGATAATTTTCCATTATCCTACCTTGATATTATTTTTCTGAACTTGCTACTTTAAGGAATGAAATGAACAATGTAATTCTATGCTCCAACTTTATCAACTATGAGCCCGTTTGGATGGGCTTAAAAAAGTAATTTTTATGTATGAAGTGCTTTTAGAACTTTAAAGTGCTGAAAGTTATTTTTATAAATAAGCAGTTGAGTGTTTGGATAAAAGTGCTTAAATGAGGAAAATTATGTGAATTTTAGGGTTAAAAGAATAAAAAGGGTAGTTTGGGAATTTAATTAAAATATAAGGGATATAAAAGTAATTTCCATGGTCAAAGAAAATGACTTTAAGCACTTAGAAAAAAAAAGTTAGGAATCCTAACTTTTCATTTTTGACTGACTTTAAGAACTTTCTGGCTTAAAGTTAGCATTAGGCAAACACGTCCAAAAGCTGAAAAGGGGCTTTAAGTTGGTTTTGACCAACTTAAAGCCAATCCAAACGGGCTCTATATTCCACTCTAAAAGAAATCTAGTCTATTCACTGACAAGGAGAAAACATGCCTAACCAATTTTTTTTCTTCCTTAGACAAAATTTTCACTTAGTTGTCTAGAAAGCCTATTGTCATTGAGAACTCATAATACTGATTTGATAAACATGCCTGTTATGTTTATTGTTTGTTATTGGATTAAGGACCCAAGTGAAGCACATAGAGAAACAGAACAGAAGAAAGCCCCTTTTCTCTGAGCTGCTTCGTTAAGAAAAGCAAAATGGATAAAGTCTTCTATAAGTTTATATGTAAAGAAAAGAACTAAAAATATCCCTTCTTATACTTTTGGTCCAAATATACCTCTCCAATTATACTTTAGCACAAATTTATCTTCTTTTTTTTACGAATAGACACGTGCCTAGCTCAAAATCAAATTATCCACCCCAAATTTTAAATACCCGATTTCTTTAGAAAACACACCCGTCACGTGTCTATTCGTAAAAAAAAGAAGATAAATTTGTGCTAAAGTATAATTGGAGAGGTATATTTGGACCAAAAGTATAAGAAGGGATATTTTTGACCCTTGCCAAAAAAATGAATATAAACTAAGTAGTTGTAATACTAATTTAAGATGAGCACCTGTTTCCCGTCTAGTAGCTTGTCTCTCTATAATCTTTTCGTGCAAATGAAAATTCATTCTTTCCTCAGCAATTGCATTTAGTTTTTTCATCACTTGGTCCATCCTTTTCCCAACCTTGAGACGGAAAGAGATAGCCTTTGGATGATAACCACCATATTCAGACTGCAAGAATCGTGTGGCTTTAGTTTTATATTCATCCAAGATGTCATCGACTTCATATGTAGCAGCATTGAGTTTGTGCAACCAATTTTCTAGTGGCTTGTCCTTGAGTTGCTTCTCTTGAGCATCTTCAAGGACGGCTTGAATTGTAGAGAACATGCTTGAAAGCCTTTGGAATTCATTTTCAAAACCGAAAAACAATACAAGTTCCCTTTGAGGAAAGAGGTGAGATTGTCTAGCACAACTTGAACGAAAGCTTCTGCCATATGTGGAGTTCACTATTACGAATATTTAGATATGTGATGGTAGTCTAGAGTGGAATCAATTGTAACACAAAGTTGTTGATGAGTTGGCTCTTGGAATGATGCAGGTAATAAATGCAGTATTTCGTGTGGTTTACATTTCAGGGAAACTAGTGCATATGCCCATGGGGTCATTGCTTCCCACCACAAAGACTTTTCGTTTGCCTTAATTTCTCTGTCAAAGTCTTCCATAGAACCATAACACAGCTTTCTGCAGTACTATACTACATTTCTCTTGTGCGGTAGTTGAATATTCATCTTTTCTATTGGTTGAACAAATTTCTTAGTACTTACTGCGGGCTAAAAAGCAAATTCATATGTGAAGTTTATGTTAATTTAGCCCATAAACAAATTGATAACTTCTAAATCGATACCGAATTATTAACCGATATATATCTTATTCGTTTTGTTAACAATTTAGTACGTTTAAAATTTGATAACCAATAAACCGAATCATTAAGCGTGAATATCAACTGAACCGCTCAATAAGCACTCTACCAAAACCACTAGTGTTTTGTTGTATAAAAGTAACTTGTAACTATAATATACTTGCACAAAAAATTCTATTCTGAGTCTCACACGACATATAATACTTGTGTGAGGCCTTTTATAGATGAAAAAAATGGCACAGTATATCATATCATCATACATCATCATATCATATCATCATATATTACTAAAAGTGGGAAGAGCTTAACCCCAAAGTTGGATTACTATTATGCCCCTACTCTATTACTTAAATATTTAATAATTAATTTTTAAATTTGATAATTACTTTTTAATTTAATTATTACCTGAATCCCTATCTTAATGCACTGCATAAACCCTATTTTAATTGTACATACACGTTACGTTCATCTTCTTACGTTGCCATCCCTTCACTCACCGTAACAGCCCTATTATAACATTAATTCCCATAGCTTTTCAGCCTTCTTTCACGTTAGGATTAAAAAACCCTTTTGATCAGTTTTTGCAAAACCTTTTCACATTCTTCACTGATCTATATAAATGTCTCCAATTGCATGTCTTTGTCCCATTAATCTATTTTCCTTCACTCTGCCTCCGACAAAGACATCGTTGCCAGGTAATTCTGTTTCCTTCTGTTTATCATGATTCGCGCTCTGTTTTTCATATTTGTTTTCTTCTCTTTATCAGGAGTGGCTCTATTTTTCATGTTTATATTTGTGTTATCTTTTGGTTACTTAGTCAAGCAAAAATATGCCTATATGTATATATATTTGGATACCTTATTCATGAATGAGTTCATGGAACATGGGTAGAGATTGCTGCTAATGAGAGGGAGTCGTATGCGATGACATGACTGGCCATGCCATTGAACTTGACCTCGGCTGCAGCGGCCTTGTAGGAAAGATTGATTCCAATAGCAGCCTTTTCCAACTCTCTCATCTCCAAAGGCTTGTTCTTTCTGTAAATAACTTCTCCAATTCTCATATCTCCCCTGCATCAAACTCCTTTCCGCTAATTCATCCCTATAGATGTGCCCAACTCTCGCTTCCCCTGTATTCAATTCCTTAAATGGAGCCAAGCAAGTTGGCTGTAATGACTAATGACGAGCGACTATTTGCAAGCTTTCGTGCGGTGTCTGGTTGCTGTGTTTCCCAATTCATGATTAATTGAACCATTCAAACCATTCGCTCTAATGCTTAACCACACGAAATTACACAACTTACTGATTACAACAGGGATTTGACATGTTCAGCCGTTTACAGAGGCTTGGGATTTGTAGTTGTTTATTTCCAAAGTTTCACTATAAAAGTACTCTTTAAATAGCTAGAAAAGCTTTTCTGATGCATTAAATTTCACTGAGCTCATATAATTTGTTGGTTTTCTGTTTGTTTCTACCTTATTGCTGCATCACCTATATAGTCCCTGAATTTCTCAGGAAACCTTATTATTCAAACAAATCTATTTAGAAGTCACAGTTAGGAAAGAATGAATTCTTCCTTGATTTCTTTAATTTTCTTGAGATCGGATTCACTATTCACTTATTCTAACCGGTATATATATATATATGGTTATACACATTATACATATATGATAATACAATCACCTGCTATTTTTAGTTTTAAGTAGTTGGGTGAGCGGCTATATAGGTTGACGATTTCTTTTTTGTTTGTACCAATCAGGTCGAACTCATTTATCTACAATTAATTGCTGCACCCAAATCAAACTTTAAAGTGGAAAAAATTAATTCTCTTGGCATCTTCATAATCTCAATGTAAGAATAGTAAACAATTCAAATTTGATTTTGGTTGAAAGAACGTAACTATATATAGACTACATGCTCGAATTGCATGGTTTTTCTCTTATTATATTGAATGAAGCAACACTATATGAATGTTTTAAGAAAATGCTTAATGATACTGGTAGGGTAAAGAGGTGAAAGCTAATTCTGGTCGCTAACTTTGTGTTTTCATTGGGTGGCTTATCACTGAGAAGCTTCTTAATACTTGCGAGGTAATGAAAAGAGGACCTTGGTGACCATGCTCAATCATGTTTATTTGACTGAAATATATGATATGTTTGGATACCTTATTAATTGCATACTTATGAAGTGTGTAAACCTAAACATGGCCTATTCAGTTATGCTCTTACATGTCTTTCTCGGTGATGAAGTATTCACTGTTTCTTCAATATCCATATTAGATCATCTCTCTCGTGAACATCAAACCATTTCCTTCTGAAATTCAAGCAGACCTTTACTATAGATCCCTCATGCTTATATTATTGTAAGCAGCCTTATCCAAGTTCATGGAACATGAGCATAGATTGTTGCTAATAGGATGGAGTCGTATGCGATGACATGCCTAGCCATGACATTGAACTTCACCTCGTCTAAAGCAGTCTTGTAGGAAAGATTGATTCCAATAGTAGCCTTTTCCAACTCTCTCATCTCCAAAGGCTTCATGTTTCTGTAAATAACTTCTCCAATTCTCATATCTCCCCTGAATTCGGCAGGTTCTCAAACTTGACATATCTTGATCTTTCCGACTCTTATTTCTCAAGTCAAATTTCTTCTGAAATCTCTCGTCTTTCAAGTTACACTCTCTTCGTCTCTCAGATCTTCCCTACAAAGCAAGATTGGTGGCCAAAGGATATGCTCAAATACAGGGCCTATTCCTGAACCAATTTTAAAACTCACGCGCATAGAGGATTTGTACCTTTATGCTAACCCCCTGAATGGAACAATACCATACTTCAGTTTTGCTTGAAAGTTCCATATAATATTGGTTAGAGATGAGCTTAAATGGAGCCAATAAAGTTGGCTTCATCAATAATGTTCATCTCTCGAACAACTTCATAGTAAGCCACCTCCAATGAAGACAGACTGCAAAAATATTTTGAGTTACAATGTTTTGGGAAGAAAATTAGGACAGTTTTGCTGATAAATTAGCTTAGGCATACCTGGAAAGCATGCCATCCCATGGATTCTGAGGTAATAATCGATACTACAAATTATGTGGTCTCTGGTTTTCAATTCAATTCTCCAAATAGAAAGCTGATCCAGCAGGCATCGTGTACACGTCTCCCTGCATCAAACTCCTTTCCCCTAATTCATCCCTATAGATGTGCCCAACTCTCGCTTCGCCAATCAAGTTGTCTGTAATGACGAGTGAATGTTTGCAAGATTTCGTGCACCGTCTCTGGTTGCTATGTTTCCCAATTCATGATGAAGTGAACCAGTCAAACCATTCGCTCCAATGCTTAACCACACGAAATTACACAACTTACTAATTACAACAAGGATTTGACATATTATGCCGTTTACAGAGGCTTGGGAATTATAGTTGTTTATTTGCAAAGTTTCACTACAAAATAATAAATACAATCAATTTCCTTTAGGAATTATAAGTTTTGTCTGTTTGTTTTTCGTTTATATGCTACTGAAATACTTGCACTTTATTATTCCAAAGTGATAGTTTCTAGATCTATTATTGAGGTATTTTAAAGATGTTACCCTTGGCATTTTGTTGACATATTCAAAAATGCCAACAAGAATGCATTCTTGAACAAGGTCAGGTAGTTGACACAATATGAAATTATAAAGGAATCACGAGAATTCATACGGCTTGGCATGAAATATTTTACTATATTTGCAATTACTTTCTTGGTCACGAGTTTACAAATAGTATATTTGTAAGAAATTGTTTGGATACTTTTTTTTGTTTATCTTTCATTTTACAAAGTTTGTGTAGATTGAAATTAATTTTAAATACTTAATTGTATATTATCTATGATTCATGCCATTGCCATCTATACTATTTGTATGGGACACATGCAACGCATTGTAACACTCCAAATTTTTTTTCGTCAAGACTCAAATATTTTTTCACGTGTGTGTAGACTCGAACCGAATGACTTGTAATTTTATACATGAGTTAGGATCAATTCCTAAGTATTTGAAGTGTATTAGATGTGTTTTAGGATCATAAGGGATCTCTAACACTAAGCCGAGTCCAAAGAATTTTTATCGGCTAAGTTTTCGAATGAGTTTGTATAAGGGTCAATTTCAAATGATCATATCTCCTAGAATATAATGAATTGGGTAGACCATGACCTATCAAATTAAAGGTCTTTGAGTCTTCTTTCCAACGCTACCAAGTTTACCTCATTCCGAGTTAGGAGTAAAGAGTTATGACCCTTTTACCAAAGACTACCACTGCAACAGTTTAGGGCTTGGCGCGACGCGCCAGCAGAGCGCCCGAAACTAGTCTCTATAGTTTGGGTGCTGGCGCGACGCGCCACTATCGCGCCAGCAGGGTCCTGGACCCATTTTCAGATTTTTCTTGAGAAAAGGACATTTTGAACCTTTTCCACCTATCCTATATCTAAAACACTGCACTAGGGTTCACCATTTCCGCCCCATTTCAGTTTCTAAGGATTTGTTTCTCTCCAAAACATCAAGAACATTGAGAGCAAAGATTAGAGAAGAGGAAGAGGGCTAGAGTTCAAGATCTTCAAGTCATGTCTCTGATTTTCGGTGAGATGATTTTCATTTCCAGGTATGTAAGGCTAGCCTAAAATATGGATTGAGTTCTTTCATATGCCCATAGATGTGTTGGGTGAAAGTTGTGAAAGACTTGAACCTTCCATGAAGATTTTCTTGAAATTTTCCTAAACTCTAGAATATTTTTATATACTATTAATTGATTGATGATTTTCATGACTTGAATTCTTGAATAATTATTTTTCATATTTAGTTCACAAACCGTAGTTACATATTAACTACAATGAATTTTTGTATATAAATTCATATGTATTGATGGTGTTCTCAGGTTGAGTTTTGTTGAGAGTATGGATTCATGTATTCACTCACATGAACCCAAGATGAGATTTCTTTTTGTTATAATTTGTCTTGAGGTTGAGATTGATAGTTTTTATGTAAATATTGCTTTCAAAGGGAGATGATGTATTTTTTGTTAATGAGTGTGAATGAAATTGAATATAGAGATAAATGGGGATTTTGGAGAAAGATGTTTGATGATGATGTGAATGATGGTTATCTTTAACATAGGTAGAATGATTGATGAAGAGGTTATGTTGATGATGATGTTTTGAGATGAAATGGATTGGAGTCTAATATGACTACATGATATGTGATTTGCATAATTTGATTTGATTGGAGTCATATGAGTATAAATGATTATTTGATAAGGAGTTTTAAATAAATGATTTGTGAACATTTTTGCATATCTATTGAATTGAGTCCTTTGACTTGATTGTTGAGTTGATTGTATATGATTGGATTGGATGGTATATTATTGGATTGGATCGGATTGTATATGATTGAATTGGACCGGATGGTATATGATCGGATTGTATATGATTGGATTGAATGATTTGATTGGATTGGATGGTATATGATTGGTCTCTGTCTAAATTTTATTCTTACTTTAGACTTATGACACCTTGATTGAGTCTCTTATCTTTCTAATTTAAGATATCTGAATTGATATTATTCTACTTGATGTATGTTTCATCCTGCCATATTACATACTCGTACATTCCATATACTGACGTCCATTTGGACCTACATCGTTTCATGATGCAGAGACAGGTTTAAAAGATCATCAATAGGCGCACCATTGAGGATCTATTCATACTCAGCTTATTGGTGAGTCCTTGTAACACCCCTCAAAATTTTTCCAAAGATTCGGACCCTTCTTGTGTTCGGGAGGGGTCGAACCCGAGTATCTTGAAGTATATTCGTGAGTTAAGATGAGTCTCTGAGGGACTGAGCAATATTAGGGGTGATGTGGGGTCACCAAGGACCCCTAGGACCGAGCTAAGTCCAAAGGATCCGTCGTGGCTAAGTTTAGGATGAGTTCGTATAAGGGTCGACTTGTAACGACCCTATCTTTTGAAGGACGTCAATCTGGGTGGCCCACGACCTATCAAATTAAAGGTCGTTGAGTCTTCTTGCCAACGCCGCCAAGAACGTAAATTTTAGAGTTCGGAGTCAAAAAATATGACGATCCTAAGACGAGCTAGCACGGCAGGAATTTCATTTCTGGCCTGGGTTGCAACTGCTGGGGAAAATGGCCTTGGCGCTATAAGGGCGCGACGCGCCACTATAGCGCCAGGAACATGCCTCAGTAGTTTGGTCCCTGGTGCGACGCACCACTAAAAGTTGTGCAGGGTTTTTCGGGCCAAATTCCCAGAACTCAGAACAATGTCCTTGGCGTTGTAAGGGCGCGATGCGCCACTATCGCGCCAGAAACATGCCTCAGTAGTTAGGTCTCTGGCGCGGCGCGCCACTGCGAGGTGTGCAGGTTTTAGGCGTAATTGGCCTGGCGCTGCAATGGCGCGACGCGCCACTATCGCGCCCGGTGCATTTTTGCCTATTTTTCAGAACTTTTGAGAATGGGCAATTTGGAAATTGCCCCAAATTATATATATATCACCCTAGACTATTTTGGGATCATTTCTTCAGCCCCCACTCTCTCTCTAAAAGCCCTAGAAACCTATCTCTCTCTCTCTTCTTCTTCTTCTTCTTCTTCTTCTTCTTCTTCTCCATTTCCAACAAGGAATTGTTCCAAGAGCTTCAAGACCTCAAGCTTCCATTGAAGACCCAACAACAAAGTTTCTTCAAGCATCTATTCTAAGGTATGTAAGGCTATCCAAACATGGGTTAAGTCCACCCATGTGCCCTACTCTTGGTTGAGGTTAGATGTTCAAAAAAAAATAAATGGAGTTCCTTGGTATGGTTTATGGTTGAATGAGTTTTGTTCCCTATTTATTTGATTCTATATGTGTCAATGTTGTTGAGCTAAGAGGTTCCAAAAATGAGCCCTTATGTGAGTATGAGTTGATGAAGAAATGAGTTGTGAAATATGTTTTATTTATCTTCTTAACTGTGTAGATTATGATAAAGGATGTCATTTTCTTGAAAATGTTGCTCAATATGAAATGTCAATTTAAAGTCTTGAAATTGTGATAAGCCTCAAAAGATTTCTCAAATGGATGAAAGAAATGATTGATTATATCTAGATGATGCTACATATGTGCATTTAAATTTCTTTGAATGATATACTTGAGATTGATCGGATAGTACGATTGAGAAAGATGTGATTGTGATAGAGTTGATGAGATACAAGGTTGTAACGAGACTTGTCGATATGAGTTGATTGAGTTGATTGGATGGAGTTTTATGAGCATTGAGTCTTGGAAGGAGTATCGAGCACCGAATTGGGCAAGAGTATAGTCCATACTCGAACCCAATACCTATGTTGCCAAACGTAGGGGGGATTGAACCGTTAAAGTCGGATGCTTCCCCGAGAGATTTGTCATGACATTATAGGAGTTGGTTGGATTGGATCCATGAGTGTTTGATTCGTTCATACCCTGGCAAGGTATGAACGGGCGCGGCAACAACGTCGTTTTGTTGTACCTTCACTGGCTCATAAGTGATGGTTGTCGGTTAAGAGAAACTCCCAAATAGGTCTTGATAGTACTCTGAGTCAGAATGAGTGAAATTGTATGAGATTGATCCCGTCTAAATCATATTCTTGTTTAGACTTAGGACATTTGATTGAGTTGGTATTCCTCTTGAATTGAGCTTCCGAGCTGATTTATTCTTCCTTGATGTTCGTTGTATTCGACCATTTTACATACTCGTACATTCCATGTACTGACGCCATTTGGCCTGCATCGTTTTATGATGCAGAGACAGGTACTAGAGATCATCAACCGGCGCTACATTGAAGATCCACATACACTTCCAGTG
This sequence comes from Solanum dulcamara, assembly GCF_947179165.1. NCBI lineage: Eukaryota > Viridiplantae > Streptophyta > Magnoliopsida > Solanales > Solanaceae > Solanum > Solanum dulcamara. The sequence continues at coordinate 70,952,151 of NC_077241.1, read as the reverse complement.
AGTTGGTGAGTCCTCCTAGTTCCCGGAGGATATTGAGCCTTTTTGTATAGTTTTGTTGTCCTTTCTTCTATTTTGATTGTTGATAGCCATGGACTTGTCATTGGCACCTTTTAGACTTGAATAGAGGCTTCATAGACTGGAGTGTGGGGAGGTCGAACTGTTATTTTGAGGAGTTTTATTTTATTGTCTTGTTGGATTGTAAATGTTTGGCCTTCGACCCTATATATATGAATAGTATTTCTTTAATTGAGTTATCCGCTAAGACAAATGTGATTGATTGAATGTGTGACTGGACCAGGTGGTTCGCTCGGAGGTCAGAAATGGCCTTCGAGTGCCGGCCACGCCTAGGGTACCCTCCCAGGGCGTGACAATCCTCCCCTACATTCGGAGGACACCACTTATGTTATTCTTGCGTTGAGTTTAGTCTTTTATTTTGATTTGAGGTAGCCATGAACATGTCATTGGCACCAATTAGATAGTAGTGATAGAGGCTTCATAAACTAGATAGTGATGGGTCGATTGAGTATTTTATTTCCTTGAATTGTTCTGTCATACTATTTTGATGACATAGATTGGAGTTTGATTTGTTGGCCCATGGCCTTTCTTTTTTGAGTTAGATTGTTGATTGGGATTGTCCACCTAATTATCGTTTTATTTTAAGTCTTCCGCTGATTGAATGAATGAACGGATGTGTGATCAGGCCAAGTGGTTCGCTTGGAAGCCATTAATGGTTTCTAAGTGTCAGCCACGTTTAGGGTACCCTCCTGGGGCGTGACATGTTCTATTATATGTAGTTATTTAATTTTTGGTTCAATAGTGAATTAGTAACAATCATATTGTTTTCTTTATCCTTCTAGCAAATTCACACTTTTATTCTTTTTCCTGATGTAATAGAGTGTTGTATTTTTTATGAAGTATGACAATACTGTGTACTATTAATATTTAACAAATGATTGTGTTATATTTCATAATTCAATTATATGTATACAACTTAACAAATATTTCTTTTGTCAAAATTTACAGATGACAAAGTTAATAATTTTGAATGAGCCAGAGAAGACAACATATACATGTAATTATGATTTATATATTGTACACTATGGAATTGATAATGATCTACTAACCATCCTGAGGAAGGCATATGTTGATAGAATTTCTCTACAACTAATGCAAAACACTACTCTCCTTCGACAACAATTTCTTGATATGTATGCATCTATAAAAACGTGGAGGCTACTGTTCCTTAAAAAGAAAGCGAAAACTTTAAGGCGTTAAATAATTTGCAACCATAGTGCCAACATGTAAATTATGTGTTGTGACATATTAAAAAAAGAATTTTTATCAAGTTGAAAACTTGATATATTATTGAAAGTTGTCAGTGTTACTTTTGAAATGCACTTGATAACAATATTTCAGTATGATGTGCCTTGATATGATAATAATATCAGTTGCATATGTTCACGATTCATCAATTCGAGCTTGTACTTCACACCTTTAGTTTAAAAATTATTCCTTTAACATTTTGTATAAAAGTGCATATACATATCATAAATTCTAAATACTAACAACTAATTTTCGTTGGACATTTAATAAATTATAAATATTTATCTTGCACTGTAATTTTATTGTATAATATATTTCTCCTTTACAAAATTATGTGACAAAATATGTATATTTATTGTCCTTCTAATTTGTGCAGTTACATTTTCTATATATATATTCACTATCTTTCTCTCCCTCTCCCCCCCTCTCTCTCTCTCACTATATATATATATATATATATATATATATATATATATATATATATATATATATATATATATAGCTGTAACAACGCGACACAACTTACCATGGGACATACGAGCAATGCACGTACCCAAAACTAGTAAACTAATAAATATAATTGATATTAAATAGCCCCATTATACATTTTTGGCAAAAAGAATCGTTTTACACTTTTTGGGCTAATCAGCAGCCTGATTATTGGGTTTTATTTTATGGAAAACTTATGCGAATTGACAAACATTACTAGTATATTATTTAATATAGCTATAATTTCACATAGTTATGAATCGCGGCTACAGTTTAATGAAACTTGCTATTATACAAATTTGAAAGCGAATTTAGGGGCTAATATACAAATCTCTAAAGTAAATTTGTATTTTCTTTTGTACTTGTATATTTCGAGGCTCATATACAAATTTGTGGGGTTCATATTCAAATCTCTAAAGCAAATTTGTATTTGTATATACAATCTCTTTAAAAGCCTAATTTGTACAATGCAGCTAGATGTATAAACATAAATTGGCATATCAACTGAAACTATAGCTATGGAATATAATTAGGCAAACTATAGATACGAAGCCTAATTATGTATCAAATCTTTGCTATTTTGAAAGTTCCCCTTTATTTCCTTGCATATATCTTCTTCTCTTTATTCTCTCTTTTTACAGTTGTACTCCTTTTCCTGTTTTTCCCTAAAATAACTCTCTCACTAGAAGTTCATTATACCCATCATTCCTTTTTCTTTTCTTTTTTATGCAATTCAAATTCAACGAAAAACTAAAATTTGATTCAGCTTTATTTATGGACTAGGAAAGTGAACCACGGCTTTGGGAAGTTATTAAGACTCTTTTGATGTACACTATCGTGTAGGAGATGCCTTGGGCGCATAGCTAGGTAGTAGTCGCTACCTCAGTGCTCTATCGTACAGTACGATAGTGTCCAGTAAAATGGGCATAATTTTGTGTACAAATATCGGATTGACAAACGATCGATGACCTTGGAAAGAAGACTCATAGAACTTTAATTTGATAGATTGTGGATAACCTAATTCTTCATATTCTGAGAGATACGGTTGTTTGAAGTTGACTGTTGCATGATCTCATAGAAAAACATAATCGGTAAGGAAGCTTTGAACTGACTTAGTGCTAGAGGTTCCTTATGACGACCCTGATTCAAATCTAGTACACAGTAGTTGATCCTAACACATCTATACAATTAGAAGTTATCGAGTTTGGATCTATACGCATACAAAGAATGGTTCGAATTTTAGCTTAGAAACTCCTCCAATCTTCTTCGTCTTCGATGTTGGTGAAAGAGTTGGTTTGATCTTTGTGGGGTCAAACTCAATGAAAGAAAATTCAATGTGCCAATTTACTTGGCTAGGAATTAAACTTGGAGAGAAAGCTAAAATTTGTGGAGGACAAATTTTGTATTTCTTTTTTGGATAATGCACATGTAACCCCACTCTCAACTACAACCGAAATTGCTAAGACATACCTAAACTAAACTAAGGTCCTATTGCTCCCTCCGAACGGTACACTTCGTGACTTCACCTAGTTAAGGCGCGTGGGAGATTTTTTGGAGGCAGTGAAGACCATTAAAAATGAGCTACGTGTAATTAGAACGTTGAAAACGCTTTCATCTCCATTTTCTTTTTGTTTTTACATGTCCATTAATTCCTCCGTTAATTCATCTCATTCTCTTTCTTTCCATCTCCAGTTTCTTCTTATTTTTACATCTCTATTAATTCTCTTTCAATCTCCATTATTCTCTTCTTGAAATTTCTCTAAATCAAATATTATATTTGTCAAATTCGTCATTGATTGAAAAGGTAAGGTTGTTTTTGTGCTTTTAAGGTCTAGATCTTTACACCTTTTCATTTTTGACTTTATTTTTTTCACTTAGGGTTTGAGATGATGAAATCTGAGTTAAATAAGTTGTGTATGCATGAGAATGATCTAATGATCAATGCTGAAGTGCGACGCAAGCATGGCATTTTGATTGAGGAGTTAAAAATTATGTTTAAAATGCATTCATTGAGTTGAGATTGTATCAAATCTAAAGAGAAGAGTTTGATGATTGAGATGCGTTGATTTTGATGAGAGTCCAATGAGACTAAATGAGTTGATTTGAACTAAGTCCAAAAAAGACTAAATGAGTGTTTTGAGTATTTTACTCACCTGATAGATATGAGCGTATTGAGTCTTGGGAGGAGTATCGAGCACCGAATTGGGTAAGTGTAAGTAATAACTCAAACTCAATAACTACGTAGGCAACGTAGGAAAAGATTGAACCATTAAAGTCGGATGTTTTCCTATTTCATTGTACTGACATGATAAGATTTGATATTTTGTTGGATCCCTTATTTGTTGATTCGCTCATACCCTAGCAAAGTATTGAATGGACGTGACAACAACGTCGGTTTGTTGTACATCACTGGCTCATAGGTGATGGTTGTCGGTTAGAGAAACTCCCTAGTTGAGTGGATTGTGCATGATATGATTGGTTTGATTGAGTCGAATTGTAAAACATTGCTAAATTCTAATTTGCATATCTATTGAGTTGAGTCCTTTGACTTTATTGTTGAGTTGATTGTATATGATTGGATTGGATCGAATTGTTATTATTGGATTGAATCAGATTGTACATGATTGGATTTGATCGGATTGTATATGATTGGATTGGATCGAATTGTATATGATTGAATTAGATCGGATTGTATATGATTGGATTGGATCGGATTGTATATGATTGGATTGTACATGATTGAATTGGATTGTATATGATTAGTCTCTGTGTAAACTGTATTCTTACTTTAGACTTATGACACCTTGATTGAGTATCTCACCTTTCGATTTGAGATATCTAAACTGATATTATTCTACCTTGATGCATGTTTTACTCTGCCATATTACATACTCGTACATTCCACGTACTGACGTCTATTTAGACATGCATCGTTTCATGATGTAGAGACAGGTTTAAGAGATCATCCATAGGTTCTCCATTTAGGATCTGTTCACACTCAGCTTATTGGTGAGTCCTCCCTACATTCGAATGATACCACTTATGTTATTCTTGCGTTGAGTTTAGTCTTTTCATTCTGATTTGAGGTAGCCATGAACCTGTCGTTGTCACCAATTAGATAGTAGTGTTAGAGGCTTCATAGGCTAGATAGTAATGGGTCGATTGAGTATTTTATTTCCTTGAATTGTTCTTGTCAGACTATTTGAATGACATAGATTGGAGTTCGATTTTGTTACACCCCACACTCTCGAGCTCGGAATATCTTCTTAAGTTCCTTAGACATTATCATGTGAGCCGGATAAATGACACTATCAAATGACTCTAAGGAAAGGAAAATGTGATACCCCAAGTAGGGAAGGTCGGAAATAGAGTCATAAGAATCCGAAAGAAATTGAATGCCAAGTAATGAGTCGTAGGACTCAATGTACCTACGTAAGCTACTAACTTATAAGTCTTACATACTTGAGCTACTTGAGGACATACCAAGCTTATGTAGCATGGAGTACATAGGTACGTAAAATAACATGAGATTACAAATCCACGAGGTAAAGGGGAGAATGACACGTGGCAGCATAGGGAGATGCCACGTGGCAGTAGGTTATCCACCTGCTTGGGGGGGTGGACCCTACTGCCACATGGCATCCCCTAGTTGGCAGCATGTTACGGTGGCCAATCATGTCTTGACATGTTTCACCTCCAAGGAAGCCCATATATACATGTTAAAATGACTCTTAGCTTCAGTTACACCCCACACTCTCGAGCTCAGAATATCTTCTTAAGTTCCTTAGACATTATCATGTGAGCCGGATAAATGACACTATCAAATGACTCTAAGGAAAGGAAAATGTGATACCCCAAGTAGGGAAGGTCGGAAATAGAGTCATAAGAATCCGAAAGAAATTGAATGCCAAGTAATGAGTCGTAGGACTCAATGTACCTACGTAAGCTACTAACTTATAAGTCTTACATACTTGAGCTACTTGAGGACATACCAAGCTTATGTAGCATGGAGTACATAGGTACGTAAAATAACATGAGATTACAAATCCACGAGGTAAAGGGGAGAATGACACGTGGCAGCATAGGGAGATGCCACGTGGCAGTAGGTTATCCACCTGCTTGGGGGGGTGGACCCTACTGCCACATGGCATCCCCTAGTTGGCAGCATGTTACGGTGGCCAATCATGTCTTGACATGTTTCACCTCCAAGGAAGCCCATATATACATGTTAAAATGACTCTTAGCTTCAGTTAAATTATCCAAAACCTGCAGTAAAACACCAAAAACTTCAACAACACAAAGAAAAGAAAACCCTAAGCTAAGAGAGAAAAAGAGGACGACCAAAGAGAGAAAATAAGGTAAGTCTCAATTTCGCTACATAAATTAATTATCTAGCGTATACCATGATGATATGGAGGTATTAGAAGTATAAATCATGGCTTGGTGCAGCCAAAATGGACAGCAAATAGTCCACGCAGTTTCAGCGCGACTAAAGAAGTTCCGAGGCGCAATTTTGGCTAGTTTTGGCCAATTTCAGGAAAGGTAAGGTATTCCCTTCTAATTTGACGTTATGGGGTTTTTATGTAGTGTATTATAAACCTTGTGAAGTATAAATAAGGTCGTGGAAATGCTCAACGATAGAAACAATCGAAATTGAAGTCGTCGTAGTTAAATTATAGTCGAAATGAGGCGTTGTGTGTGTCGAGGCTGCTGGTGGTTGTGTGGTGTGTGTTTCAGGGCCTAAATGTGTCCTAAAAGAGGTGGGGGAGCTGCTGGTTGTATCCACATGACCCCCCCCCCCCCGCTTCGTACGGTTAAAGGTTTCGCAAAATAGAAACTAGAAACCCTATTTTGGATATCGTAATTTTGAGCGAGTCGTTCGGAGGTTGTAATATATAATGTTTCCATGTTTTGTATATATATGAGCAGCTGGTTATGTTGTTGGTTGGCTGTATCTATTAGGGATATAATTGAAAATTTGGATAGGGCACATTATAGGGGAGGTGCTGCCCGATTTCTGTCAACACCTTAACTAGTTAAAGAACTAGTCGAGAAAGTGAGCGAGGAAATGGGTTTTATGAATACTCGTAAGTGAAGTAAGACGTTGAAAGGTATAAGGATGTTGATACTCGTATTGATTTCATGTTATCTAGGTTCACGGGACGACGAGGCGACCGGGATAAAGAATAACCCATAAGAGGTATGTAGAGTTACTCTTCTTTTCTTTTGGCATGTCTTAGGTATAGGTTATGAATACTTTGTATATGAAAGGCGGAGATAATTCCACTCATGAAACTCCAAATGTAATTCATAATTGTATTCACTTTGTGATGTTAAGACTCCTGTAATAGTTGAGTTATTGTCTTTCTAGGCTGCTAGATCATGAACAATAGTATATGTAAAGTCTGTCTGTTCTTCCTTTTGAAATGTCTTAAGTATAAATGTAATGGCATATGATATGAGGTGGAGGTAGTTCTAGTTATAAGATCCGGGTATAACTTATGACTTCTATTCATTACTTGCTATTAGAATGCTTAAGTAGTTGAACTACTACCCTCGAGTCTCCTATCTGATGAATGATAATTGAATGCATCAGCTCCTATCCCTAAGGTCTCTGCGACGATAAACGTCTCTATCTCCATAAACTATTTAACCTTGTCTCGATACACGTCTACGATTCCTGAAACTCCATCTAATATGATCTCAAATGGTGTTTAGAAAGTATTTAAGACAACTATTACTCTGGTCTTCAGGTGAAGGTTCACTTGACTGTTTCATTGAGTCTCAGAGGGTGACTTAGTTGCATATAGTTTCTCACTACTCTACTCGTGCATGATGTAACCCTTCTTTCTTCGCGTCCCACGATGGGCTAGATATTATGTCGGGCGCAGCTTTACTACTTCTTTCACCATGTACCGGGCCGTATGTGTACAGTTCCACATACGAGGAGACGATTCCATACATGAGGTGTGATATATGTTATATGTTATGACGATACGATTATTCACCGAGTCCCGGGCTGGCTGTAATATGATAGTATGTGTGGCAAAATAAGGAACACCGAGTCCCTCTCTAGAGGGCTGGGTACAGTATGTATATTATGATGGTATGTTATAGACATACACTACTCCATTCACCGAGACCCTCATTAAAGGGCCGGATACTTTATGTAAGCATGCATATGAAAATAGAGTGATACGTTTGTGACCCTGAGCCCCATAATGAACCGGATGTAATATGATGGCATACATGATAAGATTATACCGTATACGATGATATGATGCCGTATACGACGATATGATGAAGTCAAATACATGATGATATGATGACATTTGAATATGATGAAATGATTACGACACCGAGTTCGCTAGAGGGACGGGCACAGTATATGATGATGTATGTGATTACGTGTCCAAAGGTGCAGGTACAGTAATTTGTTAATTGTTATACTTGTCCCCTATATCCCTATTTCAGTCATGGTCTCAGTTATGTGTTGTTGTGCTTTATATACTCAATACATATATTGTACTGACCCCCCGTTTTCCGAGGGGTTGTATTTCATGCCTGCAGGTACAGATGTTCATATTGGGGATCCGCTAGCTTAGGGTTTCTACTCAGCGATGTTGGGAGCACTCCACTATTCCGGAGCCTAACTTTTGATACTGGTCATGTAATATGTATATATTTGTATATTCAGGAGTACGACAGGGGCCCTATCCCGCCATATGTTGTTGTTACTATTCCTAGAGGTCTGTAGACATATGAATGTGGGTTGTTTATAAGTTTGTTTTGACTGTGCCTATACGGCATGTTGTAAATGTTTTTAATGTTATGGCAGCCTCGTCGGCTCGCGTGCTCTTTCATGATATGATACGAATGAAAGAGGTTACATGTACATGAATAAGTTTTAAACTATTGAGATTTTTGTGTATAGTATCACATCACACATAGTTCAACTTAAGTGTACCTGGTAGATACGCATAAAGGGGTCCAGGTCAGACCCCAATTGCGGCCTACGGGGTTGGGTCGTGACAGATTTGTTGGCCCATGACCTTTCTTCCTTGATCTATATTGTTGATTGGAATTGCCCACCTAATTATCTCTTTATTTTAAGTCTTTCGCTGATTGAATAAATGAACAGATGTGTGATCAGGCCAAGCGGTTCGCTTGGGAGCCAGTTTTGGTTTCTGAGTGCCGGCCACGTCTAGGGTACCCACTCGGGGCATGACAGTTGACCCCTGGCTACTCCCTTCAAGAAATAACCATCCAACCTAATACAATTTCTAAATGATTTGAATGCTATCTTGAGTGCTTCAAAGCAAATTAAATTGCCTCAACTACTGGCCTACCAAGTTCATGGCGTGACAGTTGACCCCTGGCTACTCCCTTCAAGAAACAACCATCCAACCTAATACAATTTCTACATTATATGAATGCTATCTTGAGTGCTTCAAATCAGATTAAAATGCCTCAACTACTGGCCTACCAAGTTCATTAGCTTCACCAAGCTTTACCACACAAGTACTCCCAGGATTAGAGCTTAACAGTTCATCCTTATAATCAAGAATTCTCCCAAACTCCTTAATATGATCACCCATAATTTCATTCAAAATTTTAGCTCTTGCTCTTCTAGCTGTGGTCTTACCAACATGCACCTTATATTTCTTGATATTTGGTTGTTCAATTACTCTATCTTTAAAAGCATTGGCCAGAAATTTAGAGTTGCACAAGTAATTTCTAGAGGTACTCGAATGTAAGTCCTAACAATAAAGTTATTAGTTTTTTTGTCAAGACTTGTATATAATAACCATTTGCAATTTTCCTTGCAACATCTCACCCTTACTCTAGTTGGCTCATTAACATACTTCTCAATCTGAACCCTTCTTTGAAGTGCATACTTAGTGACTGTCAATCTAAACTCTTTTACACTTTCAAAAATCATACCCAACTACTAGACAATCTTCTTACTGTTGGGATCAAATCTGACATTATTTATGGTTCATTTTTTCCCTTCTTGTTATAGGTAGTTTGAGCCTCATTTTTTCACCTTCTTCAAGAAAACTATCATCTGTGTCAGTTTCAAAGCTACAAGCATCAGAACTTGCATAATATGGTTCATCACCTCCTAGTCTTCCTTCTAAAGATTTTTTACTAACAAAAGTCTCAAGAAACCCAAGATTTGGTCAGCATAACCACATGGTACTTCTTCAGTGTATATAGGAATTCTCTCCCTTATTTTCCTCCTTAAAAAGGATTTATTCTCAGCCCAAAGATCTACTAACTCCTCATGAACATGTAATGACCTTGAGGGTCATTTTTAGAAATTTTAACAAAATTATCATTTTACTCCTATCATTAGTGCCCCCGAGTGTTATTTATTCAGTTTGTGTGGTTGAATATGTTAAAGTCTTAATAGTTGGTGAAGCAGGCAAATTCTTGAGTTTTATAGAGTTAAGATGTTAAAAGTGATTTTTGGTACCAAATGGAGCTACAGGTCTCGGAATGGGATTCCATCAGTTCCATCAGCTCTGAAATGTGGAAATACGTTTAGGAGAGTAGTCGGAAACAGATTTTGGTTTGATATGTGAATTTGAGGTCTTAAGTTGAAAGGTGAGGTTTTATATGAGTTAGTTTGACTTCGGTAAACGTTTCGAGATTCGAGCATTGGATAAGAATTTTGTCAGTTTCGTTGAGTTTGGAACGTCGAGTTTAGTCTAGTTGAACCTTGACTTAGAGCCCCGGGACCTTAATCGTCGTTTTGAGTTTTTAGGCCAAAAGTTGAGCTTTAGGCCAGTAAAGGGTCCAGGAGGGTACTTTGGTCAAAACAAATTCTTTTCGGAAATCTGATGATTCCACCGAGTCAGGAATATCGAATTCAATGTAGTAGCATATTCAATTTATTTTTATAAGACCCCGAATGATTTTTGAGGGACCAACCGAGAGTATTTTGAAATGTGTTTCAGCTGCAGATTCTATTTCTGGTGCAACTTAAGTTGCTCTTCGCAATCGCGACCTAAGGTCACATGATCGCGAAGTGTGAGTTTGTTGATCCTAGCGATCGCGAGGGTGGGCACGCGGTCGCGATGGGCCATTGTCTAGTGCTTCACGATCACGAGAGTTAGTGGCTCGTGATCGCGATGCGCAATTCTTTCCTGAACAGTGTTCAACTTCGAGAGAAACCCCATTTTCACCATTTTTGAGTTCTTGAGTTTTTTGGGGCGATTTTGAGAAGAGGCTTTCGAGTAAAATCATTGGGTAAGTGATTTTTAACCTAGAACCTTCTTTTTTCATTAATTATTTGATGATTTTAACTCCTAAACTTTAGGTTCAAACTCCAAAATTTCTTGTTTCTTCCCTAATCTGTATTTAAGGAAATTGGTGATTTCTAACTCGTTTTGTACTCTATTTTTTGGGGTTTTTCAACCATGAGTTTCTTATTACTAGAAGAACGTGTTTTTTCAATCAAATTTCAGATTTAACCCTTTGAAATTAGTCAAATTGTGGACTGTTTTACCTCTGGATTCGAAACCTATCAATATGAGTGTCATTTGACACCTTATGACGCGTATGTTTCATTTTTGATAGTGCGTTATTATTTCAAGTGTTGAATTCAAAAGTTGTTCATTTGATAGAGCGTTCGAGTGCGGTTTCGACAATTGAGGTAGGTTTAGCGATCCTTTTGGGGGATGAGTTGGGGTGATTAGTCAAATTCTATGTTGTAGACATTGGGATGGGGTCGTAGTGTAGCTTGAGACTGATAATTTATATTATGATGCCCGTTTGGAGGCTTTATGTGATATTTTATCTGTGATTGTGATTGAGACTGTGTAATCCATGACTTAACTGAGTTAGAGATGTGAAGAGGTTATTTGATTAGTAATGTCTGTCTGAGGGGTTGAGTTGGAGGTTTTAAGCGTGCCTGAGTATTGAAACATTGTTGAGAAAGGGGTGAACAATCAAATTGAAGTATTTTCTTCCCATTACTGTCTATTGAGGGTGAATATTATGTTTAGGTGAAGTTTTGAGAACTGTGAACCTTGTACTACATGTTGAGTTTAATATTACCTCCATGCCTTATATGTTGTAAATGCATTCATCCTCATTCATATTATCATTAATCATTGGAAAAATGAGAACTGTGGAAATCCTTTCCGAGAAAGAAAATATGACATCTTATGTGACATCATTTGTATCCTTGACCACGAGTAGGTAGCAAGTGGATGAGATAGTAGTATCATGAGTCCTTGGCCACGAGCTTTGTGGAGAGGTAGTTGATACATTGAGATTTTGACGAGGTATATGGTCTACGAGACCCCATGGGTCCTACTTGGTAGCACAACTTGGTAGGTGTATACGACAGGTCGTGCGACAGCCTTGATCCCATCGTACCATCATATCATTGCATACTCATAATGCATTGCATTGCATTGATACCTGTGATATTTGTTCTAACTGTTTAATTGTGATATTGAATTGTATTTATGTGTTTACTTTATTCACACCGTTCTATATAAATTGGCGACAGCGTGGCCGAAGTGGGACTTTTTTATATGTAGGTGAAAGCGTTTCATAGTTTATTTCATAGTTTTTGATTAATTCCTTATACTCAGTCGGTTAAACCTACTGAGTACATGTGGATTGTACTCACTTCTACTTATGTGTACCTTTTGATGCAGATCCTAGTCAGGGTATCCCGCGCGGCAGCTAATTTCCTTCTCTTGCGGATATTTACTATTTAGATAAGTGGTAAGATATGAGAATTCAGATCGCCGTTAGTCCATCTTTTACTTACAACCTTTTCTATATTCAGATACTTATACTATGTATTCAGACTCAGATTTGTATTAAGATGCTCTTAAACTTATGACACCAGATTTTGGATTAATTTCTTCGTTGTCCTTTTGTTGCATTTATTTGTGGCTTGACTTCTCTTTGGGAATCTCGTATGGTTTACTTTTCATATTACACATCGGGATGGAGTTTGGGATGTGTGCCATCATGACCTTGATTTTTGGCTCGAGACAAAACATCACTTCAATAATTATCATCTCCAATTAGTTCACTATTTTCATAATCATCACTTTTATCAGTTGATTCATCAGATCCTTTCATAGAGTAGTCACTATCTTCAGAATCTAATGGATCATTACTTAGAGCTATTGGATCTGATATAGAAGGAATATTTGAGATAGTATTTAGAGATACATCTACTCTATTTAAAGTAGCCTCAACTACTTCATTATGTCCAAGGTTTTCGATGGTCCCCACTTAAAAGCTGCACCAGATTCCTCCTCAGCCATGTGCACATATACATCCAAAGTAGCTCCACTTTGCAAACAATGACACATTGCAAAGAGAATATCATCATTGTGAATATCTCCTAAGATGCAATTGGTAGGTGGCTGGATACTAAATTTGCAATTTGGACTATACCCTAGTTCTTTTATGTAGTCATTAATCTCAAAATAGGATATTGTATCCACATCAACATTTTTATATTCACTCACTAACCCACTCACATATCTTGCTTCTTCACCTTCAAATAATAAGCCCCCACCATGATAAAATTTTTAAAGTACAACAACAACATGCCCAGTATAGTCCCACCATGTGGGGTCTGGGGAGGGTAAAGTAATGAATGGAAATCCACTCATACCTATATGCATAAACATAAACAATAATTAAGTGCAAGTAACTAAGGGATCGTTTGGTAGAATGTATTAGTAAAATTAATGCATGCATTAATTAGATGTATTAGTAGTACCTTGTTTGGTACACTTTTTCATGTTATGTATAACTAATGCTTGCATTAGTTATACACTCTATTGTGTACTGAGGTATGTATTACTAATACCATGGATTTCTAGGTATTAGTAATGCAAGGAGATTTAATGCATGCATTAACATATTAAAGACCTAATTGCCCCTCAAAATCCTTTTTACATCTTTTCCATCATAATTGTTGAGGATATTTTTGTAAATGAATATTTTTATGCAATTTATTCTATTTTAAATACAGTAAACCAAACAATGCATAAGAAATATTCTATATATAATTAATGCAAGCATTACTAATACACTCTATTTAACATTATTTTTATACACTCTACTAAACGACCATTAATATAATACACACATACACACTTATAATTTAGTCCCTAATAGACAGTACAAGTCACTAATAATTAAGTACAAGTCAATAACTAAGTACAAGTCACTAAATAGAATACACACATACACACATATAATTAAGTCATTAATTGACAGATATCCAGTCACTTATAATTAAGCACAAGTCAATAGCTAAGTACAAGTCACTAATAGAATATAAAAATTTAGGAACAAACAGATACCCTAGCAGTTCAAGTAAGTTAAAGTTGAGTTCTTTAATGTTACTACAACCCCTACAATACAGGCCTATAATCCCACATATACGACAAGTGAGGCTTGCTCAGTTGGTTAAGCACCTCCACCCACGACCGGTAGGTCCTGGGTTCGAGTCACATTAGAGGGAAAGTGTGGAAACACTATAAATCCTCCAAAATGGGAGGTAAAAAAATAATAATAATCCCACAGACCTCTCACACACACAACACCCAACCTATTTTGTCTTCTTAGAATGTGACCCTACACAAACACAACAAATTCGTTTAATATAACTATAGCCCCACACATAAGACCACATACAGACACAATCACACAACACCCAACTCATCTTCATCTTCTTGTCTTTTTTATTTTAAAAGGTGCACCCACACATGCACAACTAAATAACAAACAATAAAGAAATCCTGACTCAAACCAGCTAAAAAATCGAGTTGCATTATGAAGATTTCGGCTATACTTTAACACCTTACCATAAACCCTAATAAATGAGCATGTCACAAAAGGATCGAAAGTTGTATTTAACACCATATCATAAACCCTACTAAATCTAAGCATAACAATAACAAAAGAAAAAAAAAGTAAATTCAAGAAAAACAAACCTTTCGTCTTCTATTTTGAAGATTAGATAGCCTTTGAATTCGACCACGATGAAGATCAGATAACCCTTGAACTTCGAACACAAACTACCAATATCTATTTCGACCGTAAACATTTTAATTTTTGGAAATAGATTGAGAGCCCGTTTGGATTGGCTTTAAGTTGGTCAAAACCAACTTAAAGCCCCTTTTCAGCTTTTGGACGTGTTTGCTTAATGCTAACTTTAAGCTAGAAAGTTCTTAAAGTCAGTCAAAAATGAAAAGTTAGGATTCCTAACTTTTTTTTTCTAAGTGCTTAAAGTCATTTTCTTTGACCATGGAAATTACTTTTATATCCCTCATATTTTAACTAAATTCCCAAACTACCCTTTTTATTCTTTTAACCCTAAAATTCACATAATTTTTCTCATTTAAGCACTTTTATCCAAACACTCAACTGCTTATTTATAAAAATAACTTTCAGCAATTTAAAGTTCTAAAAGCACTTCATACATAAATGTCACTTTTTTTAAGCCCATCCAAACGGGCTCTGAATCTACAGCTTTGGGAAAGGGAAAGGGAAAGAGAAAGTTCTGGAAAGGGAAAAGTAAAGTTAAAATATTTTTGGGAAAGGTAATAAAATTGAAATGTTAAAGTAAATGGAAAATTAAATTCCACATGGAATATTTTGATAGCATAAGTGAAAAATAAAAGGTTTTAATTTAAATTAAATTTCGGTGGGGTCGTTCGTGTTTACACTTCATTAAAGTAAGTTGGTAGAGTGTGCCACGTAGGCAAATAAAGTGCACGAAATTATGTAAAAAATTACTTCAGGAGGGGGTAGTAGGACCTTGGTTTAGTTTAGGTGTGTTCTAGGAATTTCGGTCATAGTTGGGGGTGGTACTTGTGCATTATCCCTTTCTTGTTTTCCTTTTCTCATTTTGTGCTTGGAGCCAAAGTTTGGCCACCTACAAAAGAATGACCATTCTTCAATGTTGAAATCATCCATAAACTCAGAGAAAAATACATTAGAAGAGCAGGGAGTTGAAAGAACAATTCTCTTAGATGTATTCACGATCTTTCTTCTCTCTTTGTTAATATAAACGCAGTTGTTCTCTCGTGGATGTATGATCATTCTGATCCAAACCACATAAAATATAACTATTCTTTCTTGTTCTTTATTTTCACGTTTTTGCTAACAATTGGTATCAGAGCCAAGGTTTTGTCTGAATATGCTCTGTGGTTGCAGCACAGTCTGAACTTTCACATCAGAAAATAATTACTTTGGTTTTCTGTATTTCCAAATACTTTATAGTAGAAGAGGAAGAACAAGTAACGATGAGTTCCATGAAATTTGAAATTGATAGATTTAGTGGGTGTAGCAACTTCAATATCTGAAAGATCCAGATGATGGCGTTACTGGAGAGGGAAGGTTCAATCCATGCTATTGACGGAAAGTACCCCGATGACACATCAAATTCCGACAAGGAGAAGATTGAAGGAGATACATTGAGTGTAATTCAACTGTCTCTTGCACCTAATGTGCTTTGTGAAGTGAGTACGAGTACCGAAAAGATGGCCAAACAATTGTGATACATGATGATTTGTAGGTGTGAAAAGTGAAGGGAAAATGACAGTTGGGAACAATAATAGCAGCGTTTTAGCAACGATGAGTACATAACCAAATTCACTTTCTTTCACTTTCATAGCACAAGTTTTTTTTCTGTAAAGATATCCACATTTTTTGGTCTTCCACTATTTAGGGAATTTTCTTTTATCCATTGAAATAGGAGAGCTGGAAAATCTTCTGGAGAAAGTTTCTTTCTCGTTTTGAGGAAATTTTCTTTTCAAAGAAAAGAAAAAAGGCTTGTCGGATTGTTATTTTAAAGAATTTTTGTGACTGTTCCTATATTTCAATTATCTTTTAGGAAAAATAAAAATAGAAATAGACATCCAAAATATTTCCAGAAAAGTCTTCCACTTCATTTTCTCTTTACAATAGTAGACACTATACTTCCTCAGCTATCTTAGGTGAGTAATCCTATTGGTTCCATAGTTTTTCATCAACCATCAAAGGAAAAAGGAAGTTTATTAATTTAACAGTTTTTAACTCAAAATGTACCTAAACATATATAGCCAGAGTACATATTTATTTCTTAATTAAGAAAATTAATCATGACTCTTAATAATATTAAAAATAAGCAAATATCATGGGATGTTCGTTCTCCATCAGAAATTGCTGACCTATAGTTACTCTCTCAGAAACATTTTAGACATCTGCTCTAAGTGATAGTCGACAAGTATAATACAAATGGATCTTAAGAAATCGTTGACTTGTTTCCAAAAGAAAATCAGAAAATTGCATCCAATGGAAGGAAGGACCTCTATTGGGAATAAGGCTTAACGGATAAACACATCAGGAATATGAGCAATTTTATGCCAGTCTTCTCCTATTCCCATTTCACACCGCTTTTCCAGTTCTGGACATTCCCTAATTGTTAAACTTGTGAGGGCTGTTAGGTGCTGCAATCCCTCGGGCAAACATTTTAACATCTTACAGTTATAAACAGATAACTCCGTGAGTGAAGTAAAGCCTTCCAGCCCTTCCTGGGGGAGTTTCTCTAGTGCCCAACAATATTCAATTTTCAGACGCTTCAAAGCATGGAGACTAGCCAGGCTGGTAGGCAGCTCTTTGAGATTCTCCAAGAAAGAGATAGTCAAGTATTTGAGATTTGCAAGGCTTTTGAACATCTCTTCTGGGAGCGAAGAAGCTTTGTTACGCCTAATGTGGAGGAAAGTAAGAGCCCTAAGATTAGATATGGACCTGAAACCTGTTGCATCTGCCATGTCCCCATAAACTTCCAATGTCTTGACAGTAGAAAGTGTCGGAATAACAAACATAGGGCACCAGTAAATCGTCATCTCTTCAAGCACAGGGAATTGCTCTTCTACTTCCTTTTTCAGCAATCCTTTCAGATTACGAAATCCGCCTATAATAAGTTTTCTCAGAGATGGAAACCTTATTCTTCTGGGGAATCTAGAATGAACATCAATATCCTCTTCCTCAACATAATCCACCTTCACAGACCCTTTCCATAACTGTAGACTTTCTAGACAAGGCAGCTCACCAAATGGTGGTAAGCACGAGCAGTTTCCGCAACCATTAATTATAATAGAGACGACCCTTTCCAAAAATAAGTAATTGATCCAGTCTGGGAGACGGAATCCACTAAAGCCTATGATTTCTAAATATTTCAGATTGGGGTGTGGTTTGAGGCATTCAAGCACTTCTGATTCATATCTATGTGGTCCATATATATCCCAACTCATGCTTAAAGAGTGCAGATTTGCTTTTGCAGATAAGTTGGCTTCTTTTGCCTCTGTATCGTTCTTCACTCTCTCAAGGTGTGTGATTGAAATTGAGCCTTGGAGATTCAGGTTTCGTAGTTCACCAAGTTGATAACCTTTCCTCTCACCCACAACAAAGCGACCTAGAGTCTTAAGGCATGTCAAAGATCCTATCCTTGGTGGCATACAAGTCCATTCATAACAATGATCAAGTAAAAGATTTCGGAGACTACCAAGTTTACTTGTTTGTTTTGGCAAACAAGAAAGTGACTGGCACTTATGTAGATCAAGAGTCTGCAGATTTTGAAGCCTGCATAACTGCTTTGGAAGACTACGCATCCTATTGCCAGACAGGTTCAAGTATCTTAAATGTACTAGATCTCCAATGGAAGATGGTAACTGCTTAAGTTCTAAATTGCTTAGATTAAGCACCCTCAGCGAGACAAACTTTTCCAAGAGCGAAGGAGAGTAAGAAGACACCACTTCAGCGAAACCAGTGGACATCATATGTGGGTAACCTTTTACATTTATTTCGCGGATGCTGCTGCTTGATGCGCTTGCCGAAAACAGAGATGTAGCCAAATCATGAATGATATCATGCATCTTGAAATAAGTTTTACCAGATTTAACTTCAATCTCTTGGAAGAAAGACCTCAAGTATAATTCATTCCATACTTCATTACCTACATCCTCTAGCTCCAAGTTTCCTTTCGATAAAAGAAAACCATGTGCCATCCAGAGAGAGATTAGATTTTCCTTTTCCATTTCAGTATCCTTTGGGAACACCGCACAATACACAAAGCATGGTCTCAAATCAGGTGGAAGATGATGATAACTAAGTCTCAGGGTAGGCAGAATAGAACTTCCATCTTGAGGCAAATTCCAAATCACATTATCTCTCACATGTTCCCATTCTCTTTCTTCTCTTTTGAAGCGCAAAATACCTCCAAGAGTCTTGGCTGCTAGAGGCACACCACCACATGTTTTCACAATCACCTTTCCGATAGCCACAAGGTTAGGATTTATTTTTTCTTGGTGTCCAAATGCACGTTGCATGAACAACAACCAACAATCTTCTTGAGACAGATTTGACAATTCATATGGTTGCACAGTTCCCATAATTGATCCAACCTTTTCAAGACGAGTAGTGGTTAGAACAGAAGCACCACTCGCTCCAACCTTCAAGACTGCTCTTAAACTAGACCACTTCTCTTGATCTTCATTCCAAACATCATCTAAGACAAGAAAGTATCTTTTTCCATCCAGCAGCTCCTGAAGCTTCTTTTGAAGGGGATCCAAGTCCATGTCACCAAGATACTTTCCTTCGATAGATTCTACAATTGCCTTTATCAACCTCTTCTCATCAAAATTATCCGAGACACAAATCCATATTTTGGGATGGAAATGCTCAGTTACTCTCTGATCATTGAAGACCATTTGGGCAAGAGTCGTCTTTCCTAGTCCCCCCATACCAAGTATTGGGAGGACTGAAAGTTCTTGGGCATCACTAACATTTTTTATCAGGATTTTCACTATCTCATCTTCCTCTTTGCCCCTTCCATAAACTTGTGGTTCAGTTAATACAGAACCTGGTGCAAGCAATGTCCACATGAGAATAGTGATACATTCTAGCTCATTAAGAGTCAGCAGAAAATAGAGAATATTTTCGCACAATTTAAGAGTTATGCGTAGTCATATTTTTTTCTTCGTTAGATAAAATTTACGCTCAGCTGTCTGGAAAGGCTACCGTCATTGGGAACATAATATTAATTTGATAAACATGCCTGTTATATTTATTGTTTTTTATTGGATTAAGGACCCAAGTGCAGCACATAGAGAAATAGAATAGAAGAAAACCTCTTTTCTCTGAGCTGCTTCATTAAGAAGAGCAAAACCAATCGAGTGTTCAATGTTTATAGGTAAGGAAAAGAACTCAAAGCGGATGGAATGGGTCGTGGATGAGTTAAATGTGTGGGTTTCTAAAGAAATCGAATATTCAAAATTGGGGTGGATAGTTTGATTCTGAGCTTGCCAGGATTAACAAAGTTGTGTTGAAAGGTATATTTAAACTATTTCCGATAGAACATGAGTATATTTGACTCTTTTCCGAATTTGATAATTGCCAATAAAATGAATATAAACAAAGTTGTTGTGATACTAATTTAAGATGAGCACCTGTTTCTTGTCTAGCAGCTTGTCTCTCTATAATCTTTTCGTGCAAATGGAAATTCTTTCTTTCCTCAGCAATTGCATTTAGTTTTTTCATCACTTGGTCCATCCTTTTCCCGACCTTGCGACGGAAAGGGATAGCCTTTGGATGATAACGACCATATTCAGACTGCAAGAATCGTTTGGCTTTAGTTTTATATTCATCCAAGATGTCATCCACTTCATATGTAGCAGCATTGAGTTTTTGCAACCAATTTTCTAGTGGCTTGTCCTTGAGTTGCTTCTCCTCAGCATCTTCAAGGACCGCTTGTATTGTAGAAAACATGCTTGAAAGCCTTTGGAACTCATTTTCAAAACCGAAAAGCAATACAAGTTCCCCTTTAAGGAAGTAAGATAGATTTTCTAACAGAACTTGAATGAAAGCTTCAGTCATGTGTGGAATTCGCTATTACGAATATTAGAGGAACTGTAATTTTGAGTAAAGAAGTGAGATTTTCCTTGAGTTGCTTCAAGGACGGTTTGGATTGTAGAGAAGATGCTTAAAAGCCTTTGGAACTCATTTTGAAAACCGAAAAGCAATGCAAGTTCCCCTTTGAGGAAAGAAGTGAGATTGTCTATCAGATCTTTACTGAAAGCTTCAGCCATATGTTGAATTCACTATTAAGAATATTAGATATGTGGAGGGAGTCTAGATTACTAGAATAGTAAACAATGAATCTGTAATTTTGAAATAAAGCTTGACTTGATGCAGGGGGACGTGGACTTGTAATAAATACGAATTTAATTATTTCATAGAAATTTCACATATGAATCTCAATTATAGGTCTCTAATTTGACTTTTCTTTCCACACAACAGAAATCACTTTTTTTCACTCACTACACCATATGTATATACCATATGTATATATTTGAAGTAATGTTTGTTACTCTCAACTTAATCTTTTATATAGTACTTACTTTTGAATCGTCTTTTATTTAATTTTTTTAAATCAAACTTTGGTTTTTAATTCGATATTTGTTAGTTTTTTTTTAAAAGAAAAAATTGTTTCGAAACTGATAACATGCTAGCCATTGGAATTGAAGCACAAGTTTAATCATGAATGTATGCTTTTTGAAACAAAATATGTATAATAAATGTTGGGTTGATGTGTTAGGCGTATGCAAGGAGTTAAAAGATGTTGAGGTGTGTTTAGATAGATAATTGATGATAGTCTGTAGAAAATCGACATACTTGATGAATATTCATGGAAACTACTAGCTAGCTAGTTTCGTATGGTGTGTTTTCTCGTGGAGTTGATTTGTCTTTCACCTCTGTCCGTGGAAAGGCTTTCCACAAAAACAAATTGTCTTTTGTGGGGTCCTTTTAATATATATTTTTTGGTAAACGGGTCCTTTTAATATTACTCTCAAGTTGTCAACTATTTTTTTTTTTTTGGTTGTATTATCTTTCTTCTGTTTCTTCCATGACAGCAACTGCTCCCTTCTTCCTCATTTACAGTTTCCTCTTTCCTAATTAATTAAAGCTGAAATAAGACATTGGCTGCTTAGGACCAAGGCAGCTAAAATGCCGTCCATATTTATTTAAGTGAATTGTTAGGGTATGAGTCATATTCCTTAAAGAAAAAATATTTTAGGATATAAATTAAATGTTATTTTGCACTATTACTCTTTTGATTATGTTCAAACTAGTTCCCTAGCAAATGTAAAGTAGTTTAGAACATCATCAAATGATAGGTAAATATAGAAAAAAGTAGTAACAATTCTCTTAAACTTTAAATAATTCACTTATTTAAAATTATATAAAAAAATCTCAATAATTCACTTAATATGAACTAGAGGAAATAATAAACAATATTAGTTGCCTCATTTAACTAATACCACTTTATGTATTTGTGTACAATATTTAGTACTCCCTCAATTCACTTTTACTGGTCACATTTCGCTTCACAGAAGATTTCTGCAGAGTTCCAAACAGGGGAAGAGATTGTTTGGGGAGGAAGCACCACAACTAAAGTTTGATATGATAATAAATAATGAAAATAAATTGGACATGAGAATTTTACGTGGAAACCCCTCAAACAGATAGAGGGGAAAAACAACTAGAAGGATCTTATTATGATAATATGGGAGTACACTGTTCTCAAATACAAGGAAAAAACAACAATTAACACTTCTCTCTTATAAAAGGAACAACTCACTAAAGAGGACATTCAAGACTATAATATTTATCTTGGTGTATAACTCTCTTTGTGTTCTTACTCTTTTGAATTGTATTTTTTGGGGATAATCTAAATAAGGACAAGAGACCCTTTATTTATAGAAAACTAGAAACGCGTAAAATTCATGTATTGCATCTTCCTTTTTTGACTATGCATTCAAAACACGTTTTGTCTTTCTCGGAGAGATGACCTTGACCGTAAAATGGGAACACCAAAGTCTCTCCTTCCATGTATTCTCTGATTAAGATTACACTTTAATTCCATCTCTATATTTAATAAAGAATTCTACGTGTGCAGTTTGAATATGAATGTGTGAGGAAAGTGGAGAAGAAACTTAGACGCAAAGTAAACTGAAAAGATTAATGGAGCTGAAAAGGAGAGAGTGACTATTAGCAGGGGAAAAAAATTACGCGTCTTTTCTTTCGTTTATTCATGATGATGACACTTTGATTTCTCTTTACAAAACATAAGACACTTATACTTCCTCAGATATCTTAAATACTATTGGTTCTATAGTTTTTCATCAACCACCAAAGGAAGTTTATTACTTCGACAGTTTTTAACTCAAAATGCACCTAAAAAAAATTCTTATTTGCCAGAGTACAATAAAAAAAAATTACTTTATAAGTTAATGAGCTCAATCATTACCGCGCGGAGCTATTCCCTAGTTATTTCATAATTGAGACTCTTAATACTCATAAATATAAGGGTTAAGTTGTCACGATCCAAGTTAGGCCCTAGGCGTGACACGACAATCAAAATCCTGAAGGACTCCAACCAAGGCTCTTAATTAGCATACATAGCGTGACATAAACAATATGAAATCAAGAGTAGACATAAATGAGGAAGATAGTCTCAACATGAAAATCTCAATATAAGGAGAATTCAAACATAATAGTCAACATGAATGACTCATACTATTATAGTATGACAATGCCACTACTAATTAGTACGCGGCATAGGACAATCTCCCTCCTTCACCAAACATAATGACTAAAAATAGGAAGATAACATGACGAGTTCGCCCTCGAATAATGAGGACTCACCAAAAGTTAACTCTGAGTAGATCACCAACTAGCCACGTGCGGGAGGGTGAGAGTCAGATACTACATTATGAGACAATGTAGGCAAAAGTATGCATTAGTACATGAAATGTACTAAGAATGGGGAATATGCAATGCATGTCGTAAATCATGGTAATGCAATCACCAAGCTAAAAATAGTTAAAAACCTTTTAAAATATCATGTGAAACATAATACATGGTCAATGCAAACTCGTAAGAAATCATAAGTCGAATGTAACATAGTGAGAAAATCATAAGTGTTTGTGAGAGATACCATTAACCGACATAAATCATGTGAGCCATAACATGGAGTCTGGTGTTTACCTCACACACCAAAAAGAGAGGGTCCATACTTGCCAAGGTAAGAACCATGATGCCTAAATGGATCCACTAAGCTACTAAAGAATCAAGCCTCAACTAATGAGTGATCTTTTCTAAGGAATCAAGCCTCTACTAACGGGTGATCCTTCTTCCTACAGTGACACGTAGTTATGGGACAATGAAGTTTCTACTAACGGTTTAAACGGGTGAGCTTCTATCCCAAGGTCCACTCGGTGCTAGGTGAACTCTCAATGGAATATCATATGCAATATAACATAAGCTTTGAAGATGGTAAAAATCTAGTAATACCAAGTTCATCATAAATACTTGAAAATCATAAGAATAACTGCTTCAACATATCATGACATCACAACATATTCATAAATATACTTATCTAAAGCATCAAAATCATGATAAGCTTGTTCATAGAAAATCATGGAAAACCTTCACGATAACATACTTTACTTTGAAGTAATCTTTAATTTATCTTCATTGAAAACCCATAATTCATACTTCACCAATAAACATCATTAAAATCATAGTTCATAAGCTCATGATGCATGCATAATCTTGAATCATAATTAAATTGGTAATCATAAAGTAGTCATAATGCATGGGTCATCGTAAAATACCTTGAAAACATGCAATTGAATTGAACTCATTATTGAATAGACCATTAAAATTGAATAATAACATAATTGAGTTGACTCATATGCAACTTGATCAAAACTAGAATTTAGAAGAAATTCATAGAATAAGATAATTGAGAAAAGCTTGGGACTCCAAGGATGGAAGGATCCATGGATGAATTCCCACAAACTTTAATGAATTCTAGCCTTAAAATTGAAAAGGAGACTTGAGTTCTTGAAACCCTAATTTGATTTGAGAAGAAGGCCTTGAGAAAACCTTGGATAGAAGGCTTCTCTTGATTCTTGAATTTTTTTAACTTGAAAACTTTAGACATGTTTCTAACCAAGGCTCACAACATAAGTATGGCATGGTTCTACACAAACTCAAGGAAGATGTGCGAGGCTTTAGAATGCTTGGTAGTACACTTAGTAGTTTGGGAATTACTAGAACTATTGGTGGGTTGCTTGATCCAAATTATTTGCAAAGAAGAGATTACTCTAGTAAAAGAGGTTAAGCATGGCTAAATGCCACACATGCCACTAACACTTTAAAACTTCTTGATTCATACTTTGTCTAAGTGTAGAGTCTTGCTTGTGTCGAGCCACACCCATGGGAAACTAAACCTAGCGTCTATCATTAGGGATAATTTTAGGTCCAATATTAACTCCAATACTCTAAAATAAAATAGAAGATCAAACATGAAATTAGGCATACAAGACTATCTAATAGAAATTAAAGATTTCAATCTTAGAGTATCTTGCCAAATGAAACAATTGGAAAAAAAAAGAGGAGCATATTAAATCACCCAAAGGAAAGTCCAAGTGTGTATGGGTGCTTCTGTTCACCACTCAAACAAGAAGAAGGCGGTGTAACAGATCTTTGAGAGAAGGGCTTATTCATTATTAAGGAGACCGAATTGCAACATTAATATCGTTCAATTTATTTTCAACATTTTTCCAGTTGCATTGTTCTTTGTTTCGTTCTACTTCTCCCTTCTTCTCTTATATTGAAGTGCCTAAGGTTCATTTTCTTAAATTGTATTTCCAAATCCGTCCCTGTTCAGTATTTCGGGGCGTCAAGTATTTATGGGCCTATCAGCTGTGAAGTACACTCAAGTGGGAATAGGCTAAAAGGAAGGTTATATGATGTTTATATCTTAAAATTCTCCCTTCCATTGGTCAACTGGTGCAAATAGATTGACAGCAGTAAATATTCATGTTATTTCATCTGCACAGGCTTGTACAAGAATGCGGGAGATATTACCTAATACTCCGTAAATTATAAACCGCTTCAAATCTCTGTTTTAGAGAAGAGATAGAGGAATCCTCGCTCACAAATTTGTATTGAAAAAGATGTCGGGCAAATGCAGACTAATACAAATATATATATATATATATATAGTCCAAATAATGAAATAAAATGGAAAAATAATGACATTAAATTTTTTACCTGAAGCCCTTTTAAATAAGAAAAAAAACTACGGGCCAACAGGAACAACTGATATCACTATACTAAGAAATTTTACACTGAGTAGTACCAAGTACAATACAAAAAAATGACTACCACACACTCAAAAAAAATAACACTCTTTTGATCTCCACCTTACTAAAAATATCGTTCATACTCTATTTTTTTCACAAACTATTGTCTTATAGTCTATGGAATACCTCTCTAATTGTTTTTTCTCTCTTATCTTGGTTGTATAAAATGAGGAGATGAAGAGCTCTTTTTATAACTCTTCCCACCAACCTCGCCACGTTCTTTGACCAACATTTGCAATTTGGTAAAATGTCATATTTTTTCCTGTACTTTTAGAAAATGATCATATTTGTCCTTTGTTATACACTACTAAAAAACTGTCAAAAAACAACGCAAAAAAGCGACGGACTGTGTCGCTTTTTTGGTCAAACTCGACAGAAAACGGACGCATTCACTTCCGTCAATTTTTTGCTCGACGCTTTGAATAAAGCGACGGACTGCATCGCAAAAAGTGCCGGACTGCGTCGCCCCTAAATTTATTATTTTTTAAAAAATATATAAACGAAGGACTGCGTCGTTTTATTTTTTAATTTTTTTTCTAAAAAAGCAAGGGACAAAGGGTCTCTGTCTGTCGCTTTTGTTCTTGGTGTTCTTGAAAATTTCTAAAAAAGCGACGGACATGGGGTCCCTGTCCGTCGCCTTTCTAAAAAAATTTCAGAAAAGTGACGGATTAAAGGACCCTGTCCGTTACTTTTTCTGTAATATTTTTGACAGCAGAAACCTAAAGTTTCTGTTGCCCACCTGCAATTAAAATGTAATTCAACAATAATCAATACAATCTAATCCAACACAACTAACCAACCAACAAAATACACAACATACATCATAACGAACATAAGTAAACACTCAAAACGAATAAAGTCATAATATTTTAAAGTCTTTCAAATTTAACAACTTAAAGATCATATATTATCCTACAATAATTCAACATTTCTAAAGTGCAAGTTGAATTTTATTAGACAATTAAAGTACAAACTAATTCCAACAAGTAAACCAAAGCAAATCTAAGTGTCAACACTAGATGGACACAAATTTATCTTGCAAGAAAATCAATTTTGTCATCAATAGGATGAACTAATGTTGTCATTTATGCTAAATCAACACTTTATCACTAAAGCACACTCTAAAAATTCAAACATATCCTAAGAAATCAAACAAAAATCTAAGCAAAATGCAAGTGTTGTACATTGAATAAAAAAATCTAATATATATAATAGTTAAAATTTAAGAGGAAAAAGTACCTCAATTTTTTTCAATTAGGGCTGAGATGCAGGGGTTGGTGGCAGTGGATTTGGCGGCATCGAATATTGGAATATTTAATTAGATTGTACGCCTGCACTAAAAATTTTGTACAAAAATATTCAACCTTAATTAATTATTTCAAGTATCCTAAGTTCAAGTATCTAAAGTTGAGAATTTATACAAACCAAAATAATTTCTAACTACTAAATTAAAAAATTCTAAAGTTCAAGTTCTAAAATCTAAGTTCAAGTAAAAAAATTCTAAAGTTCAAAACTTAAAGTTTACATGCATATCCTTCAAAAATTCAAAAATTCTCAAGTTCAACATTTCTAAAGTTCAAGTTGGTTTTTTTCTAAGTTAAAGTACAAACTTTCAAATTTCAAGTATAATGAAAGTTCAAGTATCTAAAGTTGAGGATTTATACAAAACAAAAAAAATTCCTAAGTACTTCAAAAATCCTAAAATTCAAGTTCTAAAATCTAAGTTCAAGTTAAAAAATTCTAATATTCAACTTAAAAAATCTTAAATTCTAAGTTCAAAATTTAAGTTGAAAATTCACAACTTAAAGTTTATATATCCAACAATAATTCAACATTTCTAAAATTTAAGCTTAATTAATTCTTAAAAACCACAATTCAAGCGACGCCGTCCTTCGCTATTTTTGTTTTTAAAAAAATTTATAAATAATAAAATAAAACTTTATAAAAAAATATTATACATTAAAATTAAAAATAAGCAAAGGACTCCGTCACTTATTTTAAATTAAAAATAATTATTTTTATTGGAAGCGACGGACGGCGTCGCCGTTTATATTAAATAATTAATTATTAATTAAAAATATTTTTGGCACAAAAATCCACCAAAAAAGCGACGGACATAGAGTCAGTGTCTGTCGCTTTTTAAAATAAAAAATAAAAAATATAAGCGAGGAACGGTGTCCCTTTGTCCGTCGCTTTTTACCATCGACGCAGTCCGTCGCTTTTCTTTCTGTCGTTTTTCACCATTTTTTAGTAGTGATACTTTTTGGTTATATTTACCCCTATCATATTTGCCTTTTGTTATACTTTTTGGTTATATTTACCCTTATCATCCAAATTTGAGTTCATATTTACCCTTTGAGCTGTTAAGTTTCACATCACCACTTTCATTATCCTACGTGGTATATATATATATATATATATAAATATATATATATATATATATATATACCACTTAATATTTTCTCTTAATTATTATTATACCCCAACCTCAATATTATTATTATTATGGAAAAAAGACAAATATATCCCCAAATTATCATAAATAATATGCATATACCCTTCGTTATACTTTACATATATATATATACCTTTGCCGTTAATATTTTAGGTTGTGTATACCCTTAAGCTAAACGGAGGGACACGTATCATCGTCCTAGACATTTATCCTATTTTCAACTATCCATTCCCAAAACCCAATTAAGAACCATTTTTACTTTCTAAGATACTGGAGACATGCCAGAAGATCTGTAGATGCCGGAAGGAAGGAGAAGAATATACAGTACTCTAACATAAACTAAGAACACTACAAGATTTACAAAATTTCTAGCTTCATTTTGCATTACTTTCTTATGTCTGAGATGTAGCACTACCGCTAATTAGCAGTTGATCCAATTTTTCTCCTGACAAAATGCTCTCTTTTTCATCATTATCATTGATGTTACTGGGAATACTATTGCCTATCAGCTCGTTGGCACATCCTGTAATCTGCTTAGCTTCCATCTGTTCTTCTGATGTTTTTGCCAATGACAAGAGAATGTTCTTTGCTTTTTGATCAGGAGAGACGCTGGAAGATGCCAACTCATTGAACCAAGCAACGACACTAATGGAGATAATTGTTGTTTGTGCACAAATTTGCATCACCATATGCTTTTTTTAAATCAATTTTTATGTAAAGTGGTTATAATATTGTGGGGTGAGGTATAATAATTAAATTAGGAGAAGATTATGTCCATGTAGCTGCCACATAAGAGCCACATAGGATAATGAAAGTGGTGATATGGAACTTAATAGCTCAAGGGAAAAATATGAACTCAAAGTTGGATGATAGAGATAAATATAACCAAAAAGTATAACAAAGGGCAAATATGATCCTTTTCTAGTAGTACAAGGGCAAATATGATTCTTTTCTAATAGTACAGGGGCAAAAAGTCTATTGCACTTTGACTGTCACAATAGACGACATACTCCTTCTGATGTAATCCAAGTTCTCGAAGGAATTGCTTGAACTATATCATCTACTTGCTAGATTCAGTAGCCGCAATATACTCAGCTTCAATTCTAGACAGTGCAACACACTTCTGCAACTTCGACTGTCATGATATAGTGCTCCCTGAAAAAATAAATATCCAGTAGTGGATTTTCTGTTATCAAGGTCACCTACCATATCAGCATTTGTACAGTCCTTCAAGATTGGATTTGATCCTCCAAAACATAAACATTTATCTAAGCTTCCTCTCAGATACTTGAGTATCCACTTTACAGCTTTCTAATGTTGTTTTCCTGGATTATCGAGAAATCTGCTGATAACACCAACTGCGTGAGCAATATTAGTTTTAGTGCATACCATTGCATACATTAGACTTCCGACAACGGAGGAATATGAAACTTTGGCCATGTTTTCTTTTTTCCTTCCGAGCTGTAGGACACATTTTCTTGCTCAACTTCATATGACCAACAAGAGATGTGCTAATAGACTTAGTATTCTTCATGTTGAAGAGCTCCAGTATACGTTCAATGTACTTCTCTTGTGACAGATAAATCTTTCTTTCATATCTGATACGAGTAATCCTCATGTCCAAAATTTGTTTGGCATGACCCAAGTCTTTCATGGCAAAAGACTTACATAACTATTTCTTTAACTCGTCAATCTTGAAAGTATTCCTGCCCACAATCAACATATCATCCATATATAGCAAGAGGATGATAAAATCATCATTAGAAATTTTTTGTACAAATACACAGTTATCTGAGGAAGTCTTTTTGTAGCCTTGCTCCTCCATAACAGATTCAAACTTCTTGTACCACTGTCTAGGAGCTTTCTTTAGCCCGTGGAGACTCTTTTTGAGTTTGCACACAAAATTTTCTTTACCATTTACTTTGAAGCCCTCAGGTTGTTCCATATAAATCTTCTCTTCTAGGTCATCGTGAAGAAAAGTCATCTTCACATCCATCTGCTCTATCTCTAAATTAAGACTAGCAGTCAGACCAAGAACTGTACGAATAGAGGACATTTTCACGACAGGAGAAAATATTTTGTCAAACTCAATACCCTTCCTTTGACCAAATCCTTTAGCAACCAATCTAGATTTGTACCTGGGTTTTAAGCTGTGTTCTTCAACTTTAACTTTAAACACCCACTTGTTCTTCAAAGCTCTCATGCCCTTAGGCAATTTTACCAACTCGTAAGTGTGGTTCTCATGCAAATATTTTATCTCATCTAGCATGGGTTCAATCCATTGATCCTTATGCTTATTTTTTGTGGCCTCTTCATAATACTCTGGTTTACCCCCATCAGTGAATAGCACACACTTATTAGGTGAATAGTGAGAGGAAGGAATATGTTGTCTTGTGGACCTCCTAAGAGAATTATTTGCTTCTTCCACAACTTCATGAGTAGGAGCATCATCAATAACAACATCATTGTTATTATCAATATCAACATATTAGTCTGGGACATGATTCTAGGCATCACCATGATCATCATTCCCATCAATATCATACACACTTATATGAGGAACTTGATCAAGATGGACTGCATCATCAGAACTTGAAGGTTCTAGCTTTTCCTCTTTATCAATATCTTTGATGGTTTGATTCTCCATGAATACGATATCACGGCTTCTCACATGCTTCTTCTCAATTGGATCATATAGCCTGTAACCAAATTCATCAAGGTCATATCCAACAGAGATGCATTGCCTTGTTTTGACATCTAACTTTGACCTCTCATCTTTCGGCACATGTACAAAAGTTTTGCAACTAAATACTCTCAAATGGTCATAGGAAATACCCCTTCCATACCAAACTCTATTTGGAACATTACTTTGTAAAGCAACTACAAGAGATAAGTTAATAACATGTGCAACGGTCAATAAGGCTTCACTCCAAAAGGAGTTCGACAACTTTGCTTTAGAAAATAAACACCTAACTCTTTCTATCAAGGTCCTGTTCATCCTCTCATCCAACCCATTAAGCTGAGGAGTCTTAGGAAGAGTCTTCTGGTGTCTAATATTTTGATGCTTGCAGTATTCGTCAAATGATCCACAATATTCACCACCATTATCAGTACGAATACATTTAAGTTTTTTTCCAGTTTCTCTTTCAACTGAAGCCTGAAACTACTTAAAGACACTCAACACTTGATCTTTAGTCTTCAAGACATAGACCTAAAGCTTTTTTGAGAAGTCATCAATAAAAGTGACAGAGGAGAGTGCACCACCCAGAGTCCTTGTCTTCACTGGACCGAATAAATAAGAGTGCACCAACTCAAGCAACTCTGTCTTTCTTAAAAGAGGGTTAGACTTAAAGGAAACTCCATTTTGTTTTCCAACCAAGCAGTGCTTACACTTTTCTAATTTAGCACTTTGAAAATCCGACAACAATTTCTTCTTGGCCAAAATGTTAAGTCATTTCTCACTGATGTTGTAGCGATCCTCCAGGGAGGATGCTATTACTTAAAAAAATGTATATAAACTCGTGACACAAAAAAATAGCTAAAGGTGTAAGTTTTTTTTCTTTCTTTTTGCTAGTTCAAAATTCTTTGATTCCAATTAAATCAAATAAAAGTTCAAACTTAGGACGGGGCGATGTTTCGAAATAATTTTAGAAACTAACTTATGAGACATTCATGTATTATTTTTTATCACTAGAATTCATACTATGAACTATTAACAACTTATAAGTACCAAAGGTTAACTAATTCATGCTTCTTCCAAATATTCCAACTCCAAAGGTAAATTTAGTACATCAAAAGACTTGGAAATTTACATGCCCCAAAATAACAAAACAAGCAACCAACTTTAAGTTACAACCCATGGTGTCCTGAATGGATAGACCCTCATAAATAAATACATAAATACGTATACACAAGCACCCCATAGATCATATACATGTTCCAAAATACTACAAAATATAAATGTCTATATGCAAATGTGATCTTCCTTTAAGCTCCCAAAACTTTATCTCCAATGGCCAACCTCAAGCATCTTCTCGGATATTTCCTACGATAGAAACAACTATCGCTAATTATAAAGCTTAGTGGTGCAAAACTACAAGTTTGAAGCCTTTAGGTTCTCCACCTTATTTTCTCAAGTCATAAGCAGCACCAATGTACACATAATAATTAAGTCAAGCCAACAACTATATCACAAGTATCAAGTTCTATATGTAAAAGTGTAAGTGTCAATAATTCATAAAATCACGTTTACAAGATTTAGCACCAAGTTTCGCCCAATATGTATGGTATGCTGTCACACCAAACATGATCATGTATCAAGAAGGACCGGAGCCCTGCATCAAGAAAGGTAGAGACCCAATAATCAAGAGAACTAAGAACCATATTAAAATTGGCTTCCTAATTCGTACTTAAAATGGACAACTTCCATACTTAAGACGAACTAAAAATCCATAATCAAGATGGCAAAGGGTCCGAAATAAGAGGCATGCCAATAATGACAAAGTCATAGCCACAAGAAGGACAAGGTCCACAAAAATGTCAAGTGATCGAGCAATCCGTACAAGTGGGCGAGTTAAGCAAGTGTCTTGCAAATTTCCAAAGATATCAACATGACAAGACAGATTTCAAGACAATAACAACCATACCAAGATAGGCTTTCAATATATTAGTAGGTAACAAGAGTTTATACACAAAGCTCAGCCTTTTAGCATATAACAATCCAACACGACTTCAGAAGTTCAAACCGTAGACCAACCCATGTCTTAAGTTTCCTCAATTTTGCACACGATATAAACAACCTCAATCATGTAGAGTTTTTTGGGGTCAACCAAGGAAGATCTTGATGAGTGATTTAGTGAATGGATATTGTGAGAGAAGAGGGTTTTTGGTGTCTTGTCTTTCTTGAAGAAATAATGTTGGAGGGTTGGTGGTGGAGAGGATAAGAATGAGACTAGTCAACTAAAATAACATGCTAATATAACCAAAAGCTATCACTTTTGTAAATATCTAGTCCATTTAAATATATTAAATAAGATAATTATAGTAGGGGTAGTTTATATAACTACACCATAACACTTCAAACAAGTTTCAATGTAGTCAAGTTCACATTCAGGAAGTGCAAAGTAAAATATATCCTTACTACCGAGATACGATAAATCAAAAATTCAAGTATGTGCTAAAAACTTTTGGGGTGTTACAGATGTGGCTAAGCCTCTTGTGCCATAATGTTGAACAGTTATCGCTCTCAACTGTATTCACTATATTGGCACAAGTAGAAGTTGTAGTCCAGTATAGACCACGACGTTTGTTACCACGAGCCACAACCAAGGAACCCTTAATGAGTTTCCATTTTCCACCGCCATTGGTACTAACATATCCTTCATCATCTAGAACACCAACAGAACTTAGGTGCAGACGAACATCAGATGCATGTTTTATATTGTTCAAAACTAGTTTAGTCCAATACTAGTTTTCAAACATATTATACCAACACAAACCACCCTAGATACAGTCTCATTACCCATACTCAAGGTTTCAAAGTCATCAGGAGTACTATAGGAAGAGAAAAATCCTTCATTGATGTCACATGAGATGCGGCACCAGAGTCCACAACCCAACTTGACTCATTACAAGTAATATTTATCAGATCTGTATTAAGGACCGTAACAAGATCTTTGGTGGAGATAGTGGCTAGGCAATTTTCATTGTCATCTTCTTTATTTTCCTCTTTGTCTTTGTTCTCCCTTTTCAATTTCTGGAAGAACTTCTTTGTGTGCCCTTGCATGCCACAATGATAGCACTTAATATCCTTAAGTCTGCCTCTAGATTTTCTTTTACTATATTCTCTACTTTGAGAACCACAATTTTTATTTCTCCCCCTGGAGCTAGTTACCAAGACATCTAATGAAGAAGAAACTTGAGATTTTCTTCTCATCTATTTGTTCAAGACACTACTCTTGGCGAAATCCATAGAGATCACACAATCCAGAGCAGAATTTGACAATGAAGTTTAAATGTTTTCCAAGAGTTTGGTAGGCAATCAAGTAGAAGCAAGCCTTGAATTTCTTAGTCAAATTTCATGCCCATAGCAGACAACTGGTTCATGATTCCCTGAAAATTATTCAGGTGACTGTCATCGGAGAACCATCATGATATTTTAGACTTAACATTTATTTTATTAAGAACATTTTATTGTTCCCAGTTTTTCAAGCATACAAGCTTTCAAGATGCTCTCATGGGATACGAGCACGTGTCTCCCAATAAATATAGTTCAGCACATTATCGTCAACCTATTGCCTAATAAATCCACACACCTTTTTGTGCAACAGATTCCACTCTTCATCTATTTTATTATTAGGTTTTACAGTGGTAAAGACTGATTGATAAAAATTCTTAACATAAAGCAGATCTTCCATTTTCCCCTTCCAAATGACATAATTAACACCATTCAAAGTAACCATTCTACTAGTATTGGATTTTATTATTTTCTTCCAAAAAATATAACTATAGCAAATCAAAGTAAATCTTTTCTGATGTGGAAGTTCAGACTATGTTGTAACCACAGAGCATACTCAGATAAAACCTTACTCTAATACCAGTTTGTTGGAAAAACGTGGACTAACACAAATATATATATATATATATATATATATAGTCCAAATAATGAAATAAAATAGAAAAATAATGACACCATTTTTTTACATAAAAACCCTTTTAAATAAGGAAAAAAACCACAGGCCAAGAGTAGCAACTGATATCAGTATAGTAAGAAATTTTACACTGGATAGTACCAAGTACAATGCTCAAAAATGACTATTACACACCCAAAAGGAATAACACTTTTTTGATAACCACCTTACTAAAAGTATCGTTCACACTCTATTTTTTTCACAGACTATTTTCTTATAGTTTATGAAATACCTTGTTTTTCTTTCTAATTTTTTTCTCTTATCATAATTGTATAAAATGAGGAGCTGATAGGAGCTCTTCCTACCAAACTCGCCACTTTCTTTGAGTTTGCAATAATGGGCAATTCTTGACTAAACAAAAGAACAACCTTTACATTTGAAATTAATGAGGACTGGACCCCACAAAAGCAAGCCCAGATTATTTTTAGTTAAACTTTATAGGGAAAACTTACATAAATATACAATATTAAAAAAATATTTACCATCTCTAGCAATAAAAAAAAATTCACTAAACATTTATAATACATTTATAATACAGTTTTAATACATATTACAGAGAACTATTTATAAAACATATATAATACAAGTTTTATAGATGGATAATATATTTATCACATATTTTAATAGACTTATAATACATTATGTCAGTTTCTTACTACACAAACATAATATATATTTTAAAATACTTATAATACATTTATATTGTATGCATAATTCACTTTTAATACAAGTGTAGATTTATCATAGTATTGCTATGTATTGCTATAAATGGTAATAAATAAAAAATATCGCTAAAATCAGTAATTAATTTTTAAAAAGCACTCAATCAAGTAATTTTTCCACTTTATAGTCTAGTCCCTGTCTTTGTTGAGGTTTGATTGCTATCTAAGAGTCCGTTTGGATGGGCTTTAAGTTGGTCAAACCAACTTATAAGTCCTTTTTTAGCTTTTGGATGTAGTTTGTCTAATGCTGACTTTAAGTCATAAAGTTCTTAAAGTCAGTCAAAAATGAAAAGTTAGGATTCCTAACTTTTTTTTCTAAGTGCTTAAAGTCATTTTCTTTTACCATGGAAATTACTTTTATATTCCTTATATTTTAACTAAATTCCCAAACTACCCTTTTTATTCTTTTAACCCTAAAATTCACATCATAAGCACTTTTATCTAAACACTCAACTGCTTATTTATAAAAATAACTTTCACCACTTCAAAGTTCTAAAAGCACTTCATACATAAAAATTACTTTTTTTAAGCTCATCCAAACGGGCTCGTGTCATTTTGGCCGCCTAAGGATAAATTTGCGAAAGTCCTTATTTGGACAAATTTTTGCTCAATGAGGAGATAGCGTTTTATATTTTCCGATATGGATTCCTAAGTTACTGAGATGTGTTTCTTCACTTGGTTAGCAACAAGAGGGGTGATCTTGATGGGTGATGATATAATGAAGAGGAGAATTACTTATGTTTGCTGGTGTTTTATGTGTAAGGGATCCGGTGAAGACGGGAATCGTCTTCTAGATTGTGTGACAATTTCTCGGTTATGGTGGGAAATGTGGTGTTTGTTTGGTACATTTTGGGTGATGCCCGTCACTGTATAAGTAATGTTGTTCAACTGAAATGGCGGAAGATGAAGGAGGAGACACAAGGTGCAGAAGGTATGATATAAGACTGATAGGTCACTTGCCACAGAGGTGGAGATAGGAGATGGTTTTTAACAGTTACAATAGGGAATCAAGCATAAGAAATTTGGGATTAGGGATGTGGATTCTATAACGGAGAGTAAAGCTGGGGTTGAGCAGCCTTTAGCTAGCCTGAAGTTCTCTAGTGTCTTAACTCTTCTTCATATATATATATATATATATATATATATATATATATATATATATATATATATATATATATATATATATGTGCAGTTTCCAATGTGATGCCAAATATGTAAATCTGTTTTTTGTCAGCTCCTTGCCGAAAAAATGCCAGAGTTGCTTGTTTTTGACAAGGATCTTGTTCACTTGGAAGCTGCTTCTAAGGTACCCTTGCTATTTATTATGGTCTTCATTTGGAGTACTACTAGTATAAAGGTGAACTGAAATGTTTGTTTACGTCATATTATATGGTTAGATCCAACTGAGGTCTTTGGCTGAAGAAATGCAAGCAGTGAGTAAAGATCTTGAGAAAGTTGAACAAGAACTTACTGCGACCGACAATGATGGTACAATATCTTCAGGCTTTCAGAAGGTGAGAAAAGAGAACGGTAACATGTGAATTATTCCTACTTACCCAATGCGTTAGCTCATTGCATGTACTTCCAAGTTTATGTTTCTTTTTAACTTTAAAGTTTAAATTTTGAAGGTCATATGCCGATGTATTTTGTAGAAAACGGATTCTGGTATTGCACATGATTCAGACTGTTCGACTAAAAGTAATCCTAAGTTTTGTTTATACGTTGTAAAGATCATAAATTGCAATGTCTAAATGTATTATCAAATTTTCGTGATTTTCTTATTTCAAAAATGAAATGAATGGCATTGTGTGGATTCCTCTTTCCCCAGGTTTCCTTCATTATACAAGGATCCGTATTTACTATTAAAAAGCTTTATTCTGGATAGTTTGAGAAGGCGAAGTAAGGAAGCAGTGTACCGCTGATTAAGAAGAGCGATGTGTCCCAAATGGATGACATTTTTGTCATTCTAAATATCAAGTGAAAAAGGCCTTGCGCTGGGAAGACCCCCCATTTGGTTTGTGTTGGACATGGTTTTAGAGTGGAATCTGACTGGTGATGCAGTCAAACTTGATTGCGATATCCTCGATTTGTTGTACACATAAATTTGTTAAACATCTGAAATATGCGGTTAGTGACTTGTACATCCTTCTCAGGTGTTAAAGAATTTCCTTGATACTGCTGAGGCTGAAGTCAAGTCTCTCACTACTCTTTATATTGAAGTGGTGAGTGTTTTTTTCATTCATTATTTCATATTTTAATTCCTCCTGGAAGTTTAAGCCATGCCAAGTTTGCTTATGGTTTCTATCTTGTGAATCTGCAGGGAAGGAATGCAGACTCCCTATCCCTGTATTTCGGTGAGGATCCAACTTGATGTCCCTTTGAGCAAGGTTAGAGATACATATGTTATAATTTTTCTTGCTGTATTATTATTACCTATCAGTCATCTGATAAGATTTCTGGTAAAGAAAAAACTACAGTCGTTTGGCTGTTTAACGACACTCTTGATAATATATCTATTCCAGTAACGGTTATCAGTGATGAAATCTTTTAAGTTGTCTGTCTTTAAAGTGAAGATTATGGGATGCACCATTTACGGACTTTGTAGCTGTTGTTGAGAGCATATTGCCATTGGCTAGATTTATCGAATTGCATTTGTCCGGGGGATCTTGTTTGTTCAGTTCATGTACCATTTAACCCTGAGTTGTATGTTTAACCGATGTGAAAATTGCTTCAACAGATTTTTCCTCCCCAACTCTTTAACTGGCATTTCTTTGTATCGCATTTTTCTGCTCGTGATAAATTTTGGCGGTCTTCATTTCTGTACTTTCTTGATGCAGTGACACAACTTTTGGTGGTCTTCATGAAGATGTTCAAAAAATCACGTGATGAATGAACAAACAGCTGATGAGCACAAACACAATATAAGTTTAGCACTTCGCTAGTCAAAGATAGTATAGTATAAAGATCGTCTGCACAGAGATTGGTACAAATAATAATTCAATCAAATCTTGCTAACTATTATTCAGGTAATCAAAAAAAGAGAGTTGGTTGTGGTTATGAACCACGTCTGTAGACTAAATGATAATTTAAAAACAATGGATAACTACCAAGTTTAATATCAATAATAGAAGCTAGGGTACAAGACGAAACAAGTACATAATGATAGTTGAGATTTGATCACGTTCAGTGATCACCTCTAAAGTTCTATTGATTCTCTCGAATTCGATAGTTGATTAGAGTATCCTTAAGATTCAGATTTCTCTTCCGAGTAAATCTCAAGTTAAAGAATAAACTAACCTAGTGATCCAAGTAAGCAAGAACATGCTATAAATTATTTCTTAAGGAAGTAATATCTTTCGACTATTTTTCCTGGGATTCAATCAATAATTGTCAACAAGCTCTTTCGATTACTTAAAGAGATATATATTGATTCAATCCACAAAACTATGCAATAATATTTGCTAAGATATTCCTCTTTCGAATAAATAAAATAACGGAAAAGGATCTAAAATGCTCTTGAACCATTGGAAAAAGTATAATATATATATATATAATAGCGGAAAAGTATAAAAATCTATATATAATACTGCCAATAGAAGTTTACGAAGTTTACACATATTATACATTAGCCAGCTTGCAGTATTTTAGCTTCCTCATTCGAATATTGTATTTGTACAATAGTTAGTTATTTTTACTTTATGCACTTTTAGTCAATTTCATAATTAACAGTGTATTCTTTTTAATATGAAGATATATGTACTTCCTATCGTAAAAATGAATGATTTTTTTAAAAAAAATAATTAGTAAATACCAATAGATTTGAAAGGGATAAAATATGTCATCTGCAATACAAAATTTATATAAAGTATTTTGAGATAAACATGCAACGCACGTTTCGAGAACTAATGGTATAATACATGTAGGACGACACGTAAGACACAAAATTATTCTACATAATGACATGTAAGACGAATGTGTCTATTTGTTCAAGTTTTGAATAGTTAAAGTGTCTACTTGCAGGGGCAACTCAACGTAATTGGAGGCCTAAAGCAAAATTTCAGTTAGAGGCCTAAAATCTAAACAAATTTCATTTGTATTTATTTATTTTTCTAACTTTTTAGATGTTTATTATTACTTAATTAATATCTTTTTATAAATAATTTCTTAGAATATCTTTTTTTGTAATTATTAGTTTTAGGTAAGATTTTATCAATTCAACGTTTAGAAACATCTTTTTTTTTTTAATCGAGAAAAATAAGTGTACTACTCTAGCTTATCAAAGATTCCCAAGATTTGAAGAAAGAGAGTGAGTGCAAAAGGAAAAAAAAGGGCATCCTGGGCCCGACCACAAGGGTCTATTGTACGCAGTCTTACCTTGCATTTCTGCTAGAGGCTGTTTCCTAGGCTTAAACCCGTGATCTTCTGGTCACATGCTAGTAACTTTACCAGTTACTCCAAGGCTCTCCTTCAGTGAGTGCAAAAGGAGTTAAAATAAAAAGATAAATAATGTGAGAGTTAGCAAAGAAAATGTAAGAAGGCAAAAACAATATTTTTCTTGATTTTTTCTATTTTAATGAAGTTAAGGAGAATAAAATAATATTAATTTTTTAATTTTTTTTTTAACTTTTTTATCGTAAATATCTAATTTTTTAAAATAAAAAGTAACACATAATTTATTATTGGTAAAAATTTGAGGCCCCTAGAATTGGAGGCCTAAGGCATGTGTCTTAAATTTTATAAGCAAAAGCCATCTCTGCCTACTTGTGCACTAGTATATACATATATATATATATATATATATATATATATATATATATATATATATATATATATATATATATATGAGGAACTTCAATTTTTGTTTCAACAGAGAGATGCAGCAAATCTTTCTCAAGATTCTCATGCATGTAGGATGATACGTAAGACACAAAATTATTTTATATAATGACATGTAAGACGAATGTGTCTATTTGTTCAAATTTTAGATAGTTAAAGTGTCTACTTGTAGAGGCGACTCAACGTAATTGGAGGCCTAAAGCAAAATTTCAATTAGAGGCCTAAAATCTAAACAAATTTCATTTGTATTTATTTATTTTTCTAACTTTTTAGATATTTATTATTACTTAATTAATATCTTTTTATAAATAATTTCTTAGAATATCTTTTTTTTAATTATTAGTTTTAGGTAAGATTTTATCAATTCAACATTGAAAAACATCTTTTTTCCTGTGATAATTATTATATGAATTGTTCACTAATTCTATATGTAATAAGTTGACAAACTTTAAATAAAAATAAGAGTTACAATCATAGAATTGATTCGAGAAGTTGATGACTTGATATACCCTGCTCTAATATATTTGTTATAAATTGTAATGCTTGAAAACCTAAGAAGAAATTAAAAAAGAATTTGTAGTTCACTTTGTTTAATACTTTTTGACTATTGATTCATATTTTTGACAGTGTACTGCTCTAGCTTATCAACGATTCCCAAGATTTGAAGAAAGAGAGTAAGTGCAAAAGGAGTTAAAATAAAAAGATAAATAATGTGAGTGTTAGCAAAGAAAATGTAAGAAGGCAAAAACAATATTTTCTTGATTTTTTTCTATTTTAATGAAGTTAAGGAGAATAAAATAATATAAATTTTTAATTTTTTTTTACTTTTTCGTCATAAATATCTATTTTTTAAAAAAATAAAAAAGTAACACATAATTTATTATTGATAAAAATTTGAGGCCCTAAAATTAGAGGCCTAAGACGTATGCCTTAAATTTTATAAGCAAGACCTCTGTCTACTTGTGCTCAATTTTTGTTTCAACAGAGAGATGCAGCAAATCTTTCTCAACATTCTCATGGATATATTATTTGATTAAATGTTCTCTAAAGAATAGAGTGCATACAAAAACTAACTTTATATATACTCACAAAAGTATCTTTGAATGATTCTGTCTCATGTATACTGATGCCATGCAATTTACTAATTCAAGTTTCTAATTACTTAATTTTTTTCAAATTAAGAAAAAGTCTTGAGCTCTTGTCAAACTGACTTCCTTTTTACCATTTCCTCCCGTTACCAGAAGCAAGAATCCCATTTAATCAGACGTAAATTCAAAATTTGAGGTTTAATGAATTTCTATACTAACCTCAATTAATGTATGAATATTTGTAGATGTTTATTGAATTCTTAATATATATAAAAGGTTTGGACAAAAGCTATTGAATTCATGTGAACCATACATTGCATATTAGATTCACCAATTTGATATTCTTTTGTCAAGCATATATTCGGTGGAGGTTATATACATTTGAATGATGACATTATACTATATATAGCCTAAAACTACAAGATTTTGGTCGTGATTTGATTTTATTTTTTAATATTCTTGAATCATGAATATACAAGATCCAAGTAAATTATTTAACTATGACTATAGAATTCCATAATTCCCTATAGCAATGAATTGCAGTCAAGTTCAGCAACATACAAAAAAACGAAAAAGAATGTCTCAAAACATATTACGTACACAGTATATATAGATGACATTTGAAAGAGAAAAACTCAGGCACTTCCTAATTAATTCCCTACACAAATAGGTGCTAGAGAATTAAGTTGCACAAAATGGTTTCCAGGACTATGATTATAGCATTCCTAGTTTTGTTAACGTACCTCTCGGATACTAATGCATTGAACATTTCAACTGATGAGGCTGCTCTTTTAGCTTTCAAAGCTCAAATAACCTCAGACCCCAATGGAATGTTGTCAAAAAACTGGACAAAAGAGACTCACATTTGCAATTGGATAGGCATATCTTGCAGTAAAAGGCATCAAAGAGTGACAATATTATTCCTCAAAAGCTTTGGATTTAGAGGTTCAATAGCAAAAGAAATTGGGAACCTCTCCTTCCTTAGCTATTTGGAGATTGGAAACAACAGTTTCCATGGACAAATCCCTGATGAAATTGGGGGTCTGAGGCGTTTAAAATATTTGTCTTTGCAAATGAATAATCTTAGTGGTCAAATCCCACCAAGCCTTGGATTTCTCACAAGGCTTCAAATTCTTGATCTTTCTGAAAATGATCTATTTGGAAATGTTCCATTTTCCATTTTCAATGTATCTTCCTTAAAGATCATTGATTTGGGACTAAATCAGCTTAGTGGGAATCTCCCAAGGGGATTTTGTACTAGGCTTCCAAATCTGCAAGGTTTATCACTCTCAAAAAATCAATTAGCAGGCCAAATCCCAAGTGGGCTGAATCAATGCACACAACTTATTTACCTTTCCTTGTCACATAATCAGCTCACAGGTAATTAGTAATATTAATTCAATTCTTGGACTATATATACTTGATTCAGAATCATTTAATCCTTTTACAATGTTATGAGGCTATTTGATTGTGTTCATATATCTATTAACAGGAAGTTTGCCAAGAGACATGTGGAATTTGACAAAGCTTCAAGATTTATTTCTGGGATGGAATAACATAACAGGTACTTATCTTGGTTCCAAGTCTAATAGTCATTTCAAGGGGTAGTAGCAAAAAATGTTCGTGTAGCTCTTTGTTACCTTGTTCCTTTTTTTAACCAAT
This sequence comes from Solanum dulcamara, assembly GCF_947179165.1. NCBI lineage: Eukaryota > Viridiplantae > Streptophyta > Magnoliopsida > Solanales > Solanaceae > Solanum > Solanum dulcamara. The sequence goes on along the minus strand of NC_077241.1, from coordinate 70,908,633 downwards.
TCAATCACCATATATAGTTTCATACCTGAGGATCAGTGCATCTAGAGATCTATGTAAGACTGAACTATGGCAGAGCTACTTAATCAATAGCTAACCATGGTAATTTCTAATGTCTGGTCTCGAGAAACTCACACATCCATCTTAATATAGATAATTGACTGACGAACAAATAGTTTAAGTCTCCTTTCTTCAGTTACCATATAAGAAGAGAGGAAAAGAGAATAGCAGAAGTAAATGAATAGTTCTCATGTTGCCAATATTTGAAATTTAAATGGCCTAATTAACAGAAAACCTTTCCTAGGCTTGTTATTGTTCGTCTTAAGGAGGACGTTGAAACAGATTACAAGGATTGCTGAACTATACGTGATTGTAATTCTGTTACACAATATTGTACTTTTTAGTGTAGTAACCACACAATTTAACATATATTTTACAGGACATATCCCCAGTGAAATTGATAACCTATCAGCAATTAGAAGATTAAGTCTACCAGAGAACAATTTGGTGGGAATTCTTCCACCATCTATTGGAAATTTGTCAAATCTAGAGATGATAGACCTAGGTCAGAACAGTCTAAATGGTGGCATTCCACAGGAGTTTAAACGTCTTGTAAATTTGAAAGGAGTGTATCTTGGTCAAAACAGATTATCGGGTGAAGTTCCAAGGCATATGTACAACATTTCTGGACTAGAAAGGATTTCATTTGCAGCAAATGATCTCTCAGGAACACTTCCCTCAAGCATAGGCCATAGCCTTCCAAATCTTTCCGGCCTCTATCTTGGGGCAAACCAGTTTACCGGGCTGATTCCTACCTCCATTGTGAATTCCACCAAGCTTATCCTGCTTGATTTTGGTCGCAATCTGTTTAATGGACCTGTACCTATGAATCTTGGAAAGCTACAACAGCTTCAATTCATCAGCTTGCAAATAAACCAATTGACGGGCGAGTTAAGTTTTCTTACCTCATTATCTAATTGCAAGTATTTGAAGACAGTTCAAATAGGAGGTAACCAATTTAATGATAGTCTTCCAAAATCCTTAGGTTCAGGCAACTGGTCCTTTTCCCTTGAGTATTTCATTGCCTCTAATAGTGGTATCACAGGAAAAATACCCACTAACATCACTAACTTGAGGAACCTGGAGTGGTTAAGCTTGGGAGACAATAAGCTTATAGGTTCTATTCCTCTAGATTTGGGGAACTTGAGGAATTTGCAAAGGTTTCGCCTGGAAAAAAACAATTTAGATGGAATTATACCAACTAGCTTGTGTAACATGGAAAACTTGTACATGATTGACTTGGGGTTAAATCAACTTTCTGGGGAATTACCAAGTTGCTTTGGAAATATTTCTTCTTTAAGAGAAATCTACTTATATTCCAATGCACTAATTTCAAATATTCCATCAACTCTTTGGAGGAACAAAGATCTTTCAATTCTCAATTTGTCCTCCAATTTTCTGAATGGATCTCTTGCAGTAGAAATGGGGAATTCAAGGAGTTTGCGGATATTACATTTATCTGGTAATCAGTTCTCTGGTGAGATTCCTAGCACGATTGGCCAACTACAAAGCTTGGTTAGTCTTTCGTTGTCAAAGAATATGTTAGATGGTCCTTTACCTGAATTATTTGAAGATTTGGTTTCATTGGAGTATTTGGATCTATCTAGCAACAATCTATCAGGCATGATCCCCAAGTCCTTGAGGAATCTTGAACATCTCATGTATTTCAATGTCTCATTCAATGGGCTCATGGGTGAAATTCCAGATGGAGGGCCATTCGTAAATTTTACAGCTGAATCATTCATGGGTAACCCTGCATTATGTGGATCATCACGCTTCCATGTGACGCAATGCAGAGTCACTAGCCTTGAAAGAACAAGAAAGAGCAGAGTCTTAATTTCTGTTCTTGCATCAGTATCCTCAGTAGTTATAGTCATCACCATTTTCATCATTTGGTTTCTGAAATGCCGAAAAAGGAGTAGGGAACTCCCTCTAGTTGATATATTTGGTCAAGTACATACGAGGATTTCATACTATGATATTGCTCAAGGAACAAACAACTTTGATGAAGCAAACTTGATTGGAAGGGGGAGCCTTGGTTTGGTGTACAAAGGGACACTTGTAGATGGAACTGTTGTGGCAATAAAGGTATTCAATACAGAACTGCAACATGCATTTAGAAGTTTCGAAGTAGAATGTCAAGTTTTACGTAGCATTCGACATAGAAACCTTGTTAAGGTAATAAGTAGCTGTGCCAATTTTGATTATAAGATGTTGGTTCTAGAGTACATGCCCAACGAAAACCTCGAATGTTGGCTTCACTCTACTGACAAATTTTTGGATATAACTCAAAGACTAAAGGTGATGATTGATGTGGCTTCTGCTGTGGAGTATTTACATGGAGGTCATTTGTTTGTAGTCGTACATTGTGATTTGAAACCAAGTAACATACTTTTGGATGGAGATATGGTGGCAAAAGTGAGTGACTTTGGGATATCCAAACTTCTAACAGCTGAGACCCTAATAGCACATACCAAGACCTTGGGTACTATCGGCTACATGGCACCAGGTAAATGTTAATTTGTAGATTTTAAATGACGTTTATTATATTCATTAATGGGATTGCGTGAAATATTTTTGCAGAGTATGGGTCAGAAGGCAAAGTATCAACCAAGGGAGATGTTTATAGCTTTGGTATTTTGTTAATGGAGACTTTTACAAGAAAGAGCCCCGTGGATGATCTATTCGTTGGAGACTTCAGCTTGAAAAGATGGATATGCCAGTCATTACCAAACCGATTGGTGGATGTAGTGGACATTAATCTATTTTCACTGGACGAGCAAAATTTTACTTCTAAAGAGACATGCTTCAAATCAATCATGGAATTAGCTCTTGAATGCACAAATGATTTGCCGGAAGAGAGAATTTGCATGGAAGATATTACTCTGCGACTCAAGAAGATCCTAACTAAATTTCTGCAGAATTTGGGGACAAACTAAATGGTAGTGCTGAAATCTGTAGTGGAATTGTCACACATCTTTTCTTCGCGGGCACAAATAGTTGGTCTAGTATATCATTTTTCTTCTTGTTTTTTTTTCCTTCTTCTGAAGCATCAATCAATAAACTGCTATCATCGAAGATATATCATAGTCTCATTTGCCTCTTTTTCTCAACTTGGTAAAATTTATGCTTAGTCTGATACAGCATTCATACTAAAAAGTTGAACTTAGAACTTTAATAAGTAAGATCCCAATATGACATGATGATTTTGATATCAAAATAAACTAAACATAGAATTTGAATACAGAATCTTAATCCAGAGTCAACTACGTGAAATTACTTTAAAGTTACTTAAAGTTATTTTGTATCAACAAAGTCACTTTGTTTGGATGATTGTTATGTAATGTTTCATATTGTATCGTATTGCATTATATCGTATCATATTATTTTAATTAATACAACGTTTGGATATATTGTATCATTGTCCATCGTTACTTAATGTTATACGTCAACAATTTGAATAGCAAACCTACAAGAAAAGTAGAGCTGCTACAAAAAGATAGAATAAATGATAAAATATGATTATCAAACAATAAGTAAAGTCAAAATAAAAAGGAAATATTAAGGTAATAACGCGATCACACCAAATCGATAGTTATACAAAATGAAACTTTTCGTTGTTGTCTAAGGATAGATATAAATAATATAATAAGATTTAAGTAACAATTAAAATAAATATTGTATTTAATTTAACAATAAAATACAATACAACATATAACAACCATCCAACCAAGGTGTTAGTGAGCAAAATTGCCCAATTTTGGATATTTCAAGTTAAATTCTTCTCTTCTCTGTTTTTTTGAAATTACAATTTTTCCAGGATTTTCATTCGCAAGTGTAAAATGGGAAATCATCTGTGATCTCAAACGCACTTGGACTCGGGCACTAAGTTTATGCGTGGGATGCGAGAAATAGTCTATTATACACGGCCTTAGCTGCATTACAGTATCCATAAAATTTAAGTGTTGCAATCTCAAATAAACATTCCTGCATGCTCGCCATGGAGGGTAATTCCCGCCTTTCACTTTAATTTATACATTCTGCAATATATGCTAAGCTGCTAACTGTTTGGTCTAAGTTCATAGAAATAGTAGCAAATACCCATTTTTTTATTTTATTTTTTTGGTTCTCCATTCATTGTCCAGTGTCCTGTTCCTACATTGCAGCTGGACTAATCCGAATTCGCGCTGCGTAAGGCTCCGTTCGGGGGAAGACTCCTTACCAATTTTATTTTTTATAATCAAAATTCGAACTCGAGATCTCTGGTTAAAGAAAGAACAACCTAATCTATTGTCCCACATCATTTGGTGGTGCAAATACCCATTTTAAAGATTCAGATTTGTTTAAAAGGTACAACTTTTATAACGAGAGAGATATTTGGAATTGCATTGAGGAATGATGAGATGGTGTCTGTCTTCAGGGCTTTAGACCAAAATAGTTGAGACTTTATCAAGTTGCTCTATCACTGTCAATCGCTAATGCCCTCCATCTAATACGGTATTGAATTGAAGTACATATGGCCTACATGATAAAGAAAAAGAAATAACAAACTCACAAATTGAGATTAGAAATTCTTGCAAATTTGATGCTACTTTAGTGACATATATAGTAATTTAATTTTAAAAAAAATACATACTGTAATAAAAATATTTATCTTGTGAAGTTAAATATTATGCATGAAAAAAAAATTAAATTGATGCATGTATGGAATCGCTTCATGATCAATTCAAATGCGGTTAGAAATCATACAACCTTGTTTCGTTCAAACATATGAACATTAAGAAAGTAAAAAGAAAATGGGAGTGTGAGTAGGGGATGATAAGTACATAAAATTGAAGATGGTGGAGAAGAAGACTCAAGAAATTGTGAATATTTTAATTTTAATCAAACAAAACAGTAGAAAAGACTTGTTTATAATGAGATATTAGGAGTAGTAGAAAAATGTCAATTCATTATGAAATGTTAAAAGAAGTAGAAGAGACTCACTTTATTATGAAATGTCTGGAGCAATAGAAAAGACCAAAGTAATTATGAGATGTTTTTATTTTTTTAAATAAAAATTAAATTTCTGCACTTAATGCATTATAACCTACATTCAAAGAGAATGCTAAAAGCCTAAAACGTCGCCGGATTAAAACTAAATGACCTATGGTAATTCAACCTTGAAGATGGGAACTTTTCATTATTTTATTTTATATATATATATATATATATATCCTTTGGTTTCCTAAATTCAGTATTTAGTTTAATACTAGTAGAATACATGTATGGATAAAGGTTAAATAGAAATGTAATGATAAAATAGCTAAGACTATCAATTTGCTCAATAGAGACTTGCTTTATTTAAGTTTCTGCAAGAATTGTCCCTATGGTGGTTCCTTCTGTGTTTGCCCCACAATTTGGTATTTTCTTCTTTTTGGGCGCTTTCAACTTTTGTTTATTAGTTTACTTTGTTCTATCGTTAAAATTAAATTAATTCTATCCCTCCCCAATTACCAATTTCAATTGAAATTATCGGATTCCATCTTTTTAATCCGAACCCAACCCAATAAACTAAACAAAACCCATAACAAATTAAATCCTAAAAATCAGTTTATCCAATCTTCTTCATCCATGAAACTTCATACATTTGCAACAATAATAACCTATATGTTTTTGTGGATTCATGAGCTTTTAACATAATTGATCCCATTGGTACCAAAGGACAATTGCTGCCGATGCTTCTCTCAATTCCAGCATCTCCGCCATTTTTCAATTCTCATTTTTGCCTCTACTGATTCCTCCATCCTCACTTACCCTTCTTGCTCCCTTCCCTTCTTCTCCAAGAACAACACTCTGTTATTGGTCTTTACTCATTTCACTAAGTTTAGCATTTGGTATCAAGATTGAAACTTTAACCCCAACTCGCTGTCTCATGATTACCCCATCTCATGACACTTCTTTCTCTCTCTTCCTCATAGTGTCTCTCTCTCTCTCTCTTCTTTCTGCGTGATTATATATAAAACTGTCTAGGTTTCTCCATGTGTATTTGCTTTCTCAACAGAAGCGAAAACGAAAGCTATGTCGATTGCGTTTGAGAGGAACAATACAACTGATCATCAGATCGAACGGCCAGGATTCGTGCACGGAATGCCTTTTGTTTCGATCCATAAGTCGCCGGATCTAGGCATCGGAGAACGTCGGGTGAAGGTGAAGCAGGAAGATGAGGATGATCGGACCTCTTCTTCTTCCATTGGTAGGAATAGTGATGGCTCGCCGACGGCGGGAGGATCTTCATTGGATGGAGGCCATTGGATCAGTGGCGGAGCAAAAAAAAATAATAAAATGTTGCTAGCAGAGTAATTTTTATAATTCCTTCACTATCATAATAAACCCTCAACTTGTATTAAAAGATATTCATATTTATATATATTTATTAAATTAAATTTTAATATTTATATATAATGTAATTTTCGATGGTCCGGATGGGATGGTGACGGAGAGGAGGTTCAGAGTACTTTTAAACCTGGTGCCTGGATAACTTGGAGTCTTTGGAGGAGGTTTTGCCAATACAGTATGTGGTTTTACTTTTAATAGTGAATTTATCAGTATTTCGTGCGGTTATAAAATTTGAGATTTTTTTTATAATAATTTAATAGAGACAAAAGATATTAATTTCTTGTACATAAAAAAACTTAATTCTATTTATAAATGTTGTTATTAGAATTAAAAATTAGATAAAAAAATATTTTTCGTTATCACATTTTACTTTTTCAAAAAGTTTTCTTAAAAAAAGATCTCTTTTTTTATATAATTTAAAAAAACATATAATTCTCTTCTTTATATATATATACAACAACAATCCAGTGAAACTCCACAACGTGGGATCTGGGGAGGGTAAAGTGTACGCAGACCTTACTCCTACCAAGGTAAGACGATTATTTTTGAGAGATTTTTGGCTCAATAGAAGCATAAAAAGAGGTCAGATAAGGCTAAGAAGTTCAAAGCGATATGGAAAAGCAAATAACGAAAGCGACACAGATAAAATAGAGTAATCAAAGTACATAAAGTAATAGATAATAATAGAAATCGGAGCACAAGAAATTATAGCGCGCTAATGCGCCTACTAATACGGAAGAATAATGAGACTATGTACTAGCCTTCTACCTTAATATGGGTCCTCCACACCCTCCTATCTAGGGGCATGTCCTCGGTAAGCTGTAACTGCGTCATGTCCTGTCTAATCACCTCTCCCCAATATTTCTTCGGCCTACCCCTACCTCTTTTGAAACCATCCATGGTCAACCTCTCATACCTCCGCACTGGGGCATCTGTGTCTCTCCTCTTCAAATGCCCAAACCATCTCAATCGCATTTCCTGCATCTTGTCTTCCACCAAGGTCACTCCTACCTTGTCCTGAATAGCCTCATTTCTAATCATGTCGCTCCTGGTATGCCCATACATTCATCTCAACATTCTCATCTCGACAACTTTTATCTTTTGAACGTGAGAGACCTTAACTGACCAATATTTCGCCCCATATAACATAACCGGTATATATATGCATGAGTTTTTCCCTTTTTATTTTTTTCCGATACTTCTTATTTAATGAAAATTGGAAGGATTTAAGTACTTTTAGTTATGACTTAACTTTGCAAAATAAGGGTTTAAATTTTTTTTGTTTTATCTGACATAAGTTATGTAGTATTTAATTTACGAGGCATAAGTCTAGAGAATTATTGTTTTGTCTAGCATGAATTTAGAGAATATTTATCTTGTATATAACAAAAGTTACGTAGGAATCAGTTATGCCTTAAAAACTTATGTCTTATAAGACCTAACGAGTTGTAAACTTTTTAAGGTAACAATGTTCTGGAACTGGACTTTTGTCTTGCAATTTTGGTCTTGTAAATTTTACTTTGTAAGACATAACTTATGCATTGTGATTATTATTTTAATTTATGTTTTATGTTAGAGATATTAAAATACCGAAGTGCAAAAGTTAACCACCAATTTGAAGTATAAAAATGGTGGAATGACTTGGGAGTAGGTCCTTGTACTTTGCTCAAATTGTCAACTAGACTCTTCTTCTCATAATTTTATCAACTGAACATTTAAACTTGAAGAAACTCAACCTTTTAAATCCCTCTAATTATTGATCGAACTTATGTGACATTAATATGATTGAGTTGGACAAAGTGTATGAGTACATGCTAAGATTGGCGATGGAACCGACATTTTACTATACCGATCCTTCCCTGTCTGATTCCGATCTGGTCTGGTATGTGTCGGTAGGGGTACGGGTTATGGGTGGTACGGGACAGGAAACGAGATGGAGGGGTTAAGGGTTACCGGTCCGTCCTGATTCGGTTTGTGCCGGTACTGGTCTAGTCCGGTCCGATTAAACCCGTCAGATTTTTTAAAAAAAAATTAATAATAGATCCGTTAAACTAGCCGTTGAATGGGCCCACCCAACGGCTAGAACAACCCTCAGCCCTCCAAATCACCCCCTACCCCCCCCCCCCTCCATATTTTTTTTATACCCTAAAGTTTATAAAAATAACATTAGGTCCTATTTTTTAACTATAAAAACCCTCCACCCCTTCTCAATCTTTACACACTCATTTCTACTCTCTCAACTCTTTCAAAGTTCTAAAATACTTTCTTTAGTGTTATTAAATTTTATTAGTTGGAGAATTTTGGTGGATTAAAATTTTGGAGCATCTTCAAGCTTCAAGATTCGTTTCAACTTACAATTTTAGGCTTTTACGTCTTCTTTTACGCAGACGTTCGATACATTTTTTCCAACTTACAATTTTCATCTATTTAATCTTTATTAGTTTACTTATTTATTTGTTTGTGTTTAATTTACGTCATATATTTAATTTGCATATTTGTAAAATTTTAATAGTTTACATATTTAGTCTTCACTAGTTTACTTATTTATTTGTTTGTGTTTAATTTTTGTATTATATTTAATTTGTATATTTGTAAAAATTTAATATGGATTCCGCTGACAAAAATATTTCAAGAAAAGGTAAGAAATCAATTTTGGGTAGTGTTGCTAATGTTTTAACCCCAAAAAAACTAAATTTGGTGGTAGTTCTTCTAAATCTAAAACTAGACAACCACCATTACGTATTAATACGGATGATTATATGCATGTAAATGAAATTTGTTTTGATATTGATAGTAATACTCAATTAGACCATGAATATTTAGATAGGAGATATGGTAATTTTGATGAATTACTAGATAATGGTGATAATTTAGATAATGATGATATTGATACTTTCGATGATGATAAAACTGAGCCACCTACGATTACTAGTTCTTTCGTGCTCCCGTTCCCACTTTTTTTATACATTCTAGTAGAGCTAAGCCTAAGCCTGAACGTAAAAAAAATATGTTGTTTGGAAATTTATGACTCAAAGTGAAGATAAAACTAAAATAATTTGTAATAAATGTAAACATGTAGTGAACCATAAAACTGCATGAAAGACTAGTTATTAGACCAACTATCTCACGCTCTCTCACTCAAACACAGCCAAAAGAGCACATCTAGTTGAAAGACTCTTATTCTTATTTAGAATGGGGAGATCTTTCAGTTCGTAAAAGCTTAAGCTTAAGAGCTACCTTCCTACCCGTCTCTTTCAATCGTGCCAGTTGGAGGAAAGCCCGTCTTTTTTTGCCTACTCCTGGTGCCTAAAGGCAAAAAGCTTCTTCAATAGCCAAGTCGAGCAGTCAAGCAGCAGGTTGAAGTCTTTGACTTCACAAGTCCTACTCTCAAGCAAAAGGCTAAGAGCGCCTGTTCCACTTCTAGCTCGTCAGGGATGGGATTCCTAAGACCTCTGATGTTGGTGGTATAGGGCATTTACGAAATCATTTGATGGGTTGTTGTAAAAGAGAATTTTTGAAAGCTAACGCGATAGCGGATGCAATAAAAAATGGTACGCCCCTTCCTGATGCAACTGTGGGAGTAGGGGGCTCAACATGGTACAATTGACATTAAATCCTTTTGATGTTTACGGCCGTAGTATACATCGATCATATAATAGAGAAAGATATCTAGAAGAATTGACTAAAATGATTGTTGTTACTGGATTACCTTTTAGTTTTGGTGAAAATCCTGGTTTTATTCATTATATTAGATTAGTGTATAATCCATCGTTTAATGGTTTTTCAAGAAACACTATTTAAAAGGCCATTTTTGATTATCAAAGCCAATGTTTTCATTATTTATCTAATTATAATACTTGTAGAATAACTATAACTTCTGATATGGGCCGTAGTGTAAATGGTAATGATTATTTTACAATTATCGGTCATTGAATTGATGAAAATTTAAATTTACAAAAACGTATTTTGGGTTACAAAAGTTGTGAAGTTTTAAAAACCGATGCTTATATTGCTCAAACTATTTTAGGAGTTACAGAATTTTTTAAAATAACTAATAAAATAATGAGTGTCCCTTTAGACAATGCCTCTAATAATACATTTGCTAGTGATATTTTAAAAAGTGTACTTAGCCCTATTTATGATGATGATTTTCATATTAGATGTGCTGCACATATATATAATTTAATTGTTAGAGATGGTATATCAATGTATAATAATAGTTGCATTAAATGTGAAGCTGCATGTCATTTTATTTTTAAATGTCAAGTAAAATTTAGACGTAAAGAATTTGAAAATAGATGCCATGAATTTAATCTTCCATATAAAAAAATTCCAAAAACTGTTGCTACTTGGTGGAATTCTTTATATGAAATGATTAAGATAACTTATAAATATAGAAAACCTTTGCAAATGATTTGGAATGCTCATAACGCAGATATGGATTATAAACTTTCAGAAACAAACTGGGATGACGTAAAAGAATTTGTGGAGTTTTTAAAAGTTTTTTTCTTAGCTACAAAATAATTTTTTGGACTTTATTACCTTACTATTTGTTCCATTTTATAAAATATTTTTGCAATTTCGAATAAATTTTATGATTATCGAAATAAACAAAAATTTAAAGGTTCTATTGCTAAGAAGATTGAAAAATTTTTAAAATATTTTTTTCCTATTCCTCAAATTTATTTAACTGCTTGTTTATTTAATCCAACATACAAAGAAGTTGGTGCATTACTAATGGTTGAAAAAATTTATTTAAATTTAGGTATTAATGATGATAAAGAACCTAGTTTATCCACGGTTAAATATAGTATTAAAAATAAAGCTAGAAAATTATATGACTTGTATAATTCTATTATTTTAAATGAAGTAGTACGTCAAGAAGAGCCCCAAATATCTAAGTGTAAATATTCTAAAGATAATATTGATGATATGTTAGAACGTTATCTAGGACTTACTTCTAACGAAAAAATAATTTTGATGAATTTGTTAATCAAGGAACGAAAAGCATTAAGAATGCAGAAGGCAAATTCGACCTTTTGAATTGGTGGAGGAACCGCAGAAAGGCATTTCCAAAGCTTCAACGGGTTGTTCGAGATTTGTTTGCTATTTAGGCATCTTTAGTAGCTTCAGAGGGAGCTTTTAGTGCAATCAAATTTCAAATAGGAGAGCATATGCATTCGTTAGCATCTGACAGCTTATAAATATCAGTATTATTTAGGGATTGAGTTAATGCGGAGCGTAGGAATTTTGGGCGTCCGACACTACCTGCCCAATTTGGATATGATGTTGACAATATTTTGGCAGATTCAAGTGAAGACGGAATGGATGTATTGGAGGAACAATCTATACAACTACTTCGAGAACAAGTAACTAGAGAAATGTTAGAAGAATTAAGACGAGACTATTTTGGAGAGTACAAATATTAGATAATTCGAGGCCTAATTAAAATAGAACTCTTCCTATGTGGTTGCGTCGATTAGGTGCTCTTCTAATATTTGTAAATTGTAATATAAATTGTACTAATTACTTTTTTTATAAATAAAATAATAGGTTATTCGCCTTAATTGTTTTTTAATTATTGTCTTCAATTTAATTCAAGTATTTTTCATGTATTTTAATTTTCAAATATTTCAAACTTTAAAACTTTAAAAGTTTAAACTTCTATTTTCAAAGTTGAAATTTAAATTTTAAAAATCCACACTTTAAAAGTACGAAATTTGAATTTTAAACTTTTAAAATTTAAAATTTTCAAAGTTTAAATTTCAAATTTTAAACTTTAAACTTTTTTAATTTTCAAATTTTAAAAGTTGAAATTTAAACTTTAAAAGTTTTAAACTTCGAAATTTAAACTTTAAAAATGTAATTTGGATGAAATATTAAATTAATAATGTATTTTAGAATTTTTTAATTATTAATTAAGTTAATTTAACTAATTAAAAAAATGTTATATTCCAGAATACCGGTCCGGTCCGTCCCGGTATGTACCAGACTGGGCGATCATTATAGGAATTACCGGTTAGTACCGGTACCGTTCCGGTCGTCTCAGTTTCGATACCGCTGTCACGCTTACTTCACGCGTTTAGAAGTAAGTAAGTACTATATTTTACATTAAAAAATTATGAAAAAAAAACTCAAATATATCATTGAACTTTGAGAAAAAATTTATGTATATCATCCTTTAAAAATTTGGTTCATTTATATTATTGTCATTTAAAAAAAGACTCATCCACCATTCTTTTATTAGACTCTCTTAATAGCGTATTTCTCAAACTAATCAGTAGTAGTTTGAATATAAAACTCACTCTTTCAATAATTTATATATAAAACAAAAATAATTAAATATATTTTTGACACTTCTTTCAAAAATTAAAAATTATTCCAAAATAAGCACTAGTGCAATGACCGAAAGATAATTAGGGCTATAGACTAAATGAACCGTTCCGTTGAAAGAAATCAAAACCCAAAACTAACTCCCCTGAGCGCTCTCTCTCTCTCCCAGTTAAAAAGTACCCATAGTCTACCACCAGTTTATGCTGTGCAAACTCCTCCGACCGGCGACTACGACGGCATCAGCAATTTAGAGTCGGCGACTCCTCTTCCGTCCCTCCCTGTAAGTCTCTCTCTTTTGTATCTTTCCGTTCTAATTTTGTTTACTCCATTCTTCCACGTTTATTTTTATGCGTAATCTATACAACTCTTAAATTTGTGAGTATAAATTTCATTCAGACACTCGAACTATGGAGTTGTTTCAATTGCAATTTTAAGGCGGAATATATACAACTGTTAAATTTGTGAATATAAATTTCATTTCAACACTCCAGCTCCATTTGTATCTATTGCAAGTTTAAGAGATTATCGATGTGTTCCGGCTTTTGTTAATTTACTCTCTTGTGCTCACAGAGATGAGCCGATCAAGTGAAGCAGCCGCCATGAAGCGGAAAAGACCGGATTCATCTACACTTGTAGATGCTGAGCTTATAGTGCTTAATGTCGTCAAAAGTAAAAAAAATCTGGGCATCTGGGTAGCAGACGTGAAAAAAGAGGCAAACCTCGCACCAGCTCTTGTCGATAAATCCCTAATTTCATTGGTTAAAAAGAATTTGATAAAACAAGTTCCTACTATCCAAAATAAGGCAAAGAAGCATTACATGGCTGTTGAGTATGAACCTTCGGAGGAACTGACAGGTGGAGCATGGTATTCAGAGGGAAAACTTGACAAGGAATTCATCACTGTTCTTAGAGAGACGTGCCTCAAGGTCATTGGAATGATGAAAGTTGCTACTGTGGAGGGAATCCATGACTTTCTGATGAAACGAAAAGTTGTTGAATGTTGCACAAGTCAACAAGTTGGGGAAATATTGAACTCTATGGTTCTAGACAATGCTATTATAGAGGTAAAGAGTACTGGATTGGGAGAATATCATTCTATTCCTGTTGGATCGGTTTGTTATAGAACTGCAGTCGGAGATGCTTCAGGTCCGAAAACAATAGGGCCAATGGCTTCGATTCCATGTGGTGCTTGCCCTAGGATTAGTCTATGTACACCAGATGGAATTATATCTCCGAAAACCTGTGTCTACTTCACTAAATGGTTGAACTTTGAATTCTGATGGACTAAAACAATAGCCCACCATAGGACCGGCAGGTGCAAACAGCAACCAATTATACTGGTGATAGGCAATGCATATGAATGTACGAATGCAATAAAAACCAGTGTTGCCATCAGTGAGTTTCTTGTTTTGTCTTTTGGTTTTTGATGAAACCAACTTCCTGATCAACTATTTTGAAATACATACCCCTTTTGGAAGTTTCAAGATTTTATTAAAATGTTTGAACTCTGTTGGAAAAATTATCTGATCATGTTGTAGCTAATGTGTAATGGCCTCTCTGAACTCTGAAGTGTGATGGCAACTTTCACAACTTTTGACATATATCAAATTGTTATCAGGTAGCTAAATGTCATTTGAACTAGTCATTCTGTTATCTCAATTTATTTCAGTAGAGTCATTTGGTTCATTGACAAAGTTATCCTGGGATTATAGTCCTAGGACTAATTTATCCCACCTCCCAAAAATAATGCCAAGTTGGATGGGATAAGGTGGGATATCCATGATTAAGATTGAGATTAAGTATATACTCTGTTTGGTTGAAGATATAAATTATTCCAGGCCAAATTTAATACCTTTAACCAAACAAAGTATGATTTTAATCATGAGATACCCACCTTATCCCGCATGCCAAACGACTCCTAAAAAGGCTTTTGTCCCATAGATAGCCAAAGTTTAAACAGACTATCCAAAGCAAATTCAAACAAGACATGAATGTACTTTTAAAAACTTTTTGCACACTATTTTCTGGCTATGAAGCATACTTCTAAAGTCCTATACAATCAATGTAGTTCCACATTATTTTACAGAAAGTGACAGATAGTATGTATCTGTGACAGATGTAGTAGCCTTAGTGCTATGGGTTCAACCAAACTTAGTAGTTTGATACAGAATTTATTTAATGAGTAAAGTGCTAAAAACTTTAAAGATTGAAATATATCAGACTTAAAATTCTGGATTCGCCTCTTATATATATAGGCCTTAATATTTTGCTCGTGAACGAAGAGCTCTCTGTGATCTTTTTAGACTTCAAAGACGCACTGATCCACTTGTTTTCTCTGGAAATTCAGGGACTTGGTGAAGCAACAATTTGATCAGATTCTGATGCTTCCTTTTTCTTGCTCCTTTCTTTCTCAAGTAAATACACCCTCTCTACTTCAGGCATTGCTATAATAAATGCAGTCAGTTTGGAGTTCAAGTCTTCTAATTTTCCCATAACTTTGTCATTTGTAAACATGCCATTAAGCACACTTTGGATTGTTCTCCAGCTTTCCATCAATGGTAAAGCAATAATCACGGCTGATCCAACTGTACCCCATACAATAGATATTACAGCCCAGAATGTGAAGTATCCCTTGCTAAATTTCCCTGCATTATCAAGTTTGCAACTAAGTTAATCATCGAGCACTCGTACTGTGATATATACTAAAGTTTGAATCTTTTCGACTTACCCACAGGAAGTGTAAGAATAGGCCAGAGAATTATTATCACGAATGTGAAACCGATGCCCCATTTGATTATCCATGCTCTAGCGCTGTTGAGTTTTTCCTCTCTGAATTCCTCAGGTGGCAATTCACTCTTTTCCTTTTCAACCACAGTGATCTGTTTTGTGGTCTCCCAATCATAATTCTGTGGTCTTAAAATGCTGCAAACAGCATGAATAGCTCCACCAGCAAGTATGGAAGCAAGGTTTCCTGCAAGCATTGGTGCATTTCTACCAGTTGTGTCAAGGTTTATTCTACCATACTCGATCTTAGTGACCGATAACCAAGTGATAATACCTAACAAACAGCCAATAACAGTCCCTAGGATTGCACCAAAACCATTTGCTTTTCTCCATAAAAGCATGAAGGCTATTGGGAGAACAGCTGATCCTATGAAAACTCCCATAGCTAAATACATCCAGCCTAGAGAAACACCAGCCTTGTTCAAAATTACTGCTAAAATGCCCATGAAACAGCCAAAGCCTAAGACAACTCCTCTTGAAACTTTTAGGATTTGTCTTCCACTTGCATCCGGGTTGATGTAAGTACGATAGATGTCATATGTACATAATGAAGAAACTGCGATTAGCTCAGATGAACCAGCTGATGTGACAGCCCTAATCAATACATAAGAAGTCGTGTAAGTGACAGTTAACAGAACATTTTCCACACGTTATTCTTGATTAGGCACTTACATAAAGAGCATTGTGAGGAGAAGAACTGATCCCCCTTTTCCCATCAAAGCAATAGCTGTTGCTGGAGGAACAAGTCCGTGGCTAGCCTCACTTGCTGTTATTGGTAGATCAAGAGCAAGTGCTCCTAGACCTAGTGATGTTGCCAAGGAGAATGGCACAGCAAACCAAACTAGACCACCCAATAAATAGCCCTTATGTGTTGATGATGGTCTTGCAGCAATGGCACTTACCCAATATCCCTAACATTTCAATATTACTGTTATCAGGATTGTTGCAGAAACTTACCATAAGCTTCTATCCAATGGAAAAAAAAACTTACATTGTCAACGAAAACTGTACCAAAATTGCCAACAATGTTGATGATACCAAAGACGAGACCACCTGAACTCAACATAGTAACATTAGACCCCTTAAAATTCCCAGCAACAGGGCCACAAGATTGTCCTAGATGAGAGATTGGCTCTTGACAGCTTCTTGACTTGCTTGCTACTTCTAATAAACGTCTGTAAACGATGCTTGGGCTGCCAAGTTCACTGCTTGTAACATATACTAGGTACACAAAGATGACTAAAACCACGTGTACTGAAATCAATAACCACAAATTTCTCTTAGATGAGTGTGTGAAAAAGAGTAAAACTGACATAAAGAGTTTGAATCAGATACCTATGACGGAATGTATATAGCTAGCCAAGAAAGTAGCTTTTAGCCCTCCTGCTAAGGTGTAAACTACAACACCGAGAGGGATAAGAAAACTTGCAGCGTATATGTTAACTCCAGTGAGTGCATTGACAACAGCAGAACCACCAAGAAGCAACATGGCTGTTACTATAATGTTTGTCAAGAAGCAAAACCCCAGAAAAACCAGATGAGCAGCAGTACCCCATCTGAAAATGAGTAAATAATGGTCAACAGACTATATGGATACCGCAGAATCATCTTCGTCTTTAGTATAGTTCACCACAAACCTTGCTTTTACGATTTCACAGACAGTATGAGCATTAGGGGCTTTTCGTTTGATCTCTATTGCTATCACACCAAAAAGGAGAACCTGTTCTAACAAAAAAAGTTTTAGAAACAACTCGAAGAATTTATCTACATGAGTTCAAGAATATCTAAGGATGATTTTGGACGTACCTGAATAGTAGCTCCACTTGCATACCAAAAGGGTCCACTAATTCCATACTGCCAGGCTACATTAGAACTTTGCAAGATTGTTGCTGCCCAAGTCCACTGCATAAGAAATGAAGATGTTACTTTTAAGTTGACTGTAACATACAGAAACATAGAAGTTTCAATTCTTGGCTGGATTGATATTAAGCAACTACAAAACATGGTACCTGAGACACAATTACACTTGCAATAAGTCCTGTTTTGATATTTCTACCAGCTGTGTTGAACCATTCTGATGTATGGCGCGAACCAACGTATCTTTTTTCCAGCCAAACCTTATAGAATTACACATAAAAAGTTTGTAAAAGAAGGAAAATTGGAAAAGGGTTACTCCAAAGAAAAGAATGCCTTGTCCCTTCTCCTTGCCTACAAAGTACTCTAGCCATCTCAATTTATGTGACAACATTTCCTATTTTTTTTTTTTTCCTTTCCAAAAAGAATAACATCTTTCAAACAATTCAACTTAAACTTCTCATTTTACCTTTCTTGACAAGTTTTCTATAGCTATTCAAATGTATAACATGTTTAACATACAAGTTTCGAAAGTCTTTCATTCATTTCAGCGGAACTATGCTACATAAATAGAAAAGAGGATTATAAAAGAAGAATTTAACTTATATCAGTGAGAAAAGTATTTTAAAAAATGGCACAAGAAAGGTAAAAGTAGAATACCAGGAAAGAAGTGAAGATCGCAAAAAAAGCTCCAAAACCAAGAATGACAGAGTAGCCAACCCCCTGGTTAAGAACAGGTTTTCCTTCAAAAAAACTGTACTGCCTCACACAATCACCTCCAGAAACACTATAATATTTTGATGAAAATTGAAAAGGTGGACACTTTGTAAGGGAGGAAGCCATATGTTAGTGAACTTATAAAACAGATCTCCTAATTACGCTATATTTGAACACAAGAAACAATTTATAAGCAACAAAGTTGGAATCTTTGTACTACTATAAGAGCTATGATTGTCAACAAATTTAGAGCGCTAATTGGATTTACATAGGTCATTTTCTTGTGACGTTTGAAGTACAAAAAGTCTATGGAAATTTTTTAAGTCAAACTAAAAAGGGAGTTTCAACTCATTGGAATTATTAGATGAATCTCCAAGTTGGCAGTGATAGATTCAAAGGGTCACTTTCATGGCTTTGAGAATCTTTTGTCTTGGGGTAGCTCTATATTTCTAATTGGTTGGATAGTTCCATCAAATAAAACAACAACAAAAACTGTGTCATCTCACCAAGTGAGGTCCGAGGAGAATAAAATATACCCACATTTTATCCCTATCTTAAAAGTAGAGAGGTTATTTTTGATAGACCCTTACGATAGTTTCAACAAATAAAAACAGATCTCCTAATTACAGTAAATTTGAACAAAAGAAACCATTTATAAGGAACAAAGTTAGAATCTTTGTACTACTATAAGAGCAATGATTGTCAACAAATTTAGAGCGCAAGTTGGATTTGCAGAGGCCATTTTCTTTGTGACGTTTGAAGTACAAAAAGTCTATGGAAATTTTTAAAGTCAAACTAAAAAGGGAGTTTTCAATTCATTGGAATTATTAGATAGAATCTCCAAGTTGGCAGTGATAGATTCAAAGGGTCACTTTCATGGCTTTGAGAATCTTTTGTCTTGGGGTAGCTCTATATTTCTAATTGGTTGGATAGTTCCATCAAATAAAACAACAACAAAAATCGTGTCATCTCGTGGGGTCTGAGAAGAATAAAATATACGCACATTTTATCTCTATCTTAAAAGTAAAAGGTTATTTTTCATAGCCCCTTACGATAGTTTCAACAAATAAAAACAGATCTCCTAATTACACTAAATTTGAACAAAAAAAACCATTTATAAGTAACAAAGTTATAATCTTTGTACTACTATAAGAGAAATGATTGTCAACAAATTTAGAGCGCAAATTAGATTTGCAGAGGCCATTTTCTTTGTGACGTTTGAAGTACGAAAAGTCTATGAAATTTTTTTAAGTCAAACCAAAAATGAAGCTTTCAATTCATTGGAATTATTAGATGAATCTCCAAGTTGGCAGTGATAGATTCAAAGGGTCCCTTTCATGGCTTTGAGAATCTTTTGTCTTGGAGTAGATTGGTTGGATAGTTCCATCCAATAGAAAAAAAACAAAAACATACTCCATATAATGTCACCAAGTGGGTCTAAATAGAAAAAAGTGTACTCACATTTTACCCTTACCTTGGAGATGGAGAAGTTATTTATGATAGACTCTTATTATAGTTTCAACAAATAAAAATAAAAGAGAATAACATATATAAAGTACGACATTATTCATTATCAAATTGTGGACTAAAATACTCATAAGTTGAACGCAGAAACACTGAGAAGCAAAATCAAAACGAATGAACTATAGCAGGTAAATCATTATAAGTTGGTATGACTCATGTTATACTCAATATAATTATTATTTTGAATTACTCACAAATTATATCGGGTCATCGATGATTTCATTGCTACAAGCAAAGAAAAAGAAACCATACATTTCAAAATTATGGCATGGGAGTATGACAGAACAGTAAAAATTGAACTGGATATGTGGCGAATCAGGAAGCTACATGTGGTAAGAAGAATAGATCAAAAGTGGCCGAGCAAAAGTGACACCATATGCTATCCTTAGAACGTGACCGGTAAGAGAAAACCTTGTTGACCAATCTGCATTAGAACACAATTTAGAACCTTTTCTTTTCTTTGTGCAACAAAAACTTTTGTAGAACACAAGCTTTTTTGTAAAAAAAACTTTTGTTGAATAAAAAAATACTTTTGTAGAAATAATAAACAACAAAGTTTCTAGCAAGTTTTTAAAACCAAAATTTAAAAACTAGTAATGAAAACAAAATCTGTAAGAAAAACAAACAAAATATTAGAAAGAAGAAAATTGAGCCCACTGAATGTACAGTGTGTACTTAAGGAAATTATTCCCCTCAAGCACTCGAGGATAACGGAATATATTCTCCCAGGATAGAACGATTTTACTCACCAGTGTATCGGTACCAAAAACAATGGTGTCACCGAGCCACCCAACGGGAGAAAAGTACACTAGAATACTAGATTTAGTTGTGTAGAAGAAGAAGAAGTTCAGAATTTTTTTCGTAGTGAAAAATCTGAGGAATCATAGGTATTTATAGCCAAGAAGTGTTGTTTCTGAAAGTTTGTAACCTTCCAGAACATTCACTACGACATGACTATTCCTGAAAGTTTGCAACCTTTCAGAACAATCCTTAAAAAGGAGATAAGTATCAAAAATACACTCGAACTATCTCATTTTTTTGAGTTTCGTATCTAAACTATTGAGAGTGTGAATTTCGTACATAAACTATCACTTATTAGTTTGAGAAACATACTTGTCTCTTTTATTTCACTCTCATCAAGGTGTGTGTACTACTCTCTCTTTCATTAAAAAAAATTATCAAATCACACTCTACATGGATAAAATATTTCACTTTAACAAAAATTAAATAAATGATTAAACTTAGTTAAAATTAAAGATTAAAGTATTATTATTTCCTGCCCCAAAAAATTATAAAATAAAATATAAAATATTTTTCTTACCTCATTCCACCACATTCTCTCACCATACCCCCACCCCTACCCCACCCCAATTTTTTAGTTTTAGTTTTATTTATCAAATTTTTTTGTAAAACTTTTTTTAAAAAAAATCTTACTTCATCTTCCCCTCCCCCCTCCCCCTTTCCCCTTCAAATAATAATTTTGGTATTTTATTTTTATTTTCTTAAGAAAAATTCTACCCCACCTCACTTAACCCTACGCTTTCAAATTGTTTTCTCATTTTGTGTTATATATATATGATTTTAAAAAAATATTTTTACTTGCTGCAAAAATTTTCTTAAAATAAAATTTTTATTTCTGTTATATTCGATACACTAATAGAAAAAAATATTTTTCAAAAAATATATGTACATATCTAACACAAAACAAGAAATATATAAAATATATATATATATAAATTACAAGCGGAGGGTTACATTGGGTGGGTATAATTTATTTTTTTAAAAAATAAAAATAATAACATTTTTAGGAAGGAGTGGGGGAGGGGTGAAGTATGAATTTTTTAAAAATATTTTATAAAAGAAATTTAAAAAATTTAAAAAATAGAAGGAAGGGATTGTGGTGGTGGTGGTGGGAGGTGGTGGAGTGCATGAACAAAATATTTTAAAAATTATTTTTTTAAAAATTATTTTTTAAAAAAGTAATTTCTATTTTTGGGAATAGAAATACTTTAGTCTTTAACTTTTAACTAATATTAATAGTTTATTTAATTTTTCTCAAGGTTGAATATTTTATCTATGTGGAATGCCATGTGGCAAGGTTTTTTTAAAAAAAAGAGTAGAGAGAGTGTATTATACACACCGTTGTGATGTGTTTCTCAAACTAATAAGTGATAGTTTAGGTCTGAAACTTATACTTCCAATAGTTTAGATATGAAATTCAAAAAAAGATACTTTAGTTGTATTTTTTACACTTATCTCTAAAAAATGGTGAAAAATTTAAATAAAACGAAAAAGACATTTCTGATTTTTGGGATGGCTATTTAATGATTAATTAATAATTAAATAAATAATTAATTAATTAACTAATTAAAGAAAACTTTGTCCAAAAAATTAATCTGTCGGTCAACATTTTCCAAAGCCAAAGCCAAAGTCGAGCGAGTGACGACAATGACGGCGCAAGGGGGTCTCTCTTTCCAACCCATTAACAACTAGTAGAAGTATTTTTTTATTTAAACACTTGAACTTTCTTTCTACCACCAATGAGTGAGAATTGTTTTTTACTAAAGCATAAGAGAACAACTTAATATTCCATTTATTCTTACTATATACCCAACAATCCTGCATATGAATGAGGAATGACTATAAAATAAAGGAATGCACGAACGAGTGTGTACTTTACAAGCAAGGATCAATTGCATCTGGATAAGGAAGTTCCCTTTGAACTTTATGTAGTGAACATATGGCGGATATACTCGATCTATCGGTAAATTATATATCTTTGAACCGTTGAGCTTTAGTGTATACCTAGACAGTCATATGTCACACAACCAACCCTTTACCGTCTATGGTTCTTACGGTTATATTCGTTTCAGTCATGAACACCTCCTGATTTCATGTGTGTATAGATTATAGGCTTTTACTATCATCCTCTTTGAAGCGGGTTACACTTCACACTCACATAGGTGATTTCTAACCGTGTTATCACGTAGATACACTATTTGTTCAAATCTTCAAAATTTAGAAATCATTAAAAAAAACTTTAAACTTTATAACTTGTAAAAAACCTTAATGTTTTATCCTTATTCCTAAACATTGTATTCATCAAGAGAATGAATTGAATTATTTGACAATGTTGAACCGTCATTCATAACTTTGTTTGAACTCCTTGAACCTAACTCTTGGGATCTCCAGTTTGCTAGATAGAGTTACCGCCATGATGACTTGTCCTAAGCCTTAAACTCATTCCCTTAGATTATCTTTCAACTGCCTCTCTAACTAGGCCTTTTGTAAGTGGATTGGACACATTATCTCTAAACTTTACATAATCAATAGTGATAATTCCGCTAGAGAATAGTTATTTCACGGTATTATGTCTTCATCATATATGATGAGATTTTTTTTTGTACATAACGCTTCATGTCCTACCAATTGCTGCTTGACTATCACAATATATGCATATAGGTCCTATAGGTTTGGGCTAGAATGAAATGTCTTCTAAAAAATTTCAGAGTCATTCACCTTCTTCACCAGTCTTATCTAAAGTAATAAATTCAGATTCCATTATAGAGCGAGCGGTACATGCCTGTGCGGATGATTTCCAAGAGACTGCTCCTCCACCAAGGGTAAATACACCTACTTGTAGATCTTACTTCATTTGACCTAGTGATTCAATTTGCATCACTATATCCCTCAATTACGGCAGGATATATGTTATAATGCAAAGCATAGTTTTGTGTATGTCGCATATACCCCAAAACTCGTTTCATTGCCATTCAGTAACTTTGATTGGAATTACTTACATATCGATTCAATTTGCCAATAGCACATGCTATATCTGATCGTGTACAATCTTATATATATATATATATATATATATATATATATATATATATATATATATATATATAAGAAAATTCTAAAAAACGATGATGTGGCGCTGTTAGAAATTAGGAATTTTATTTATATCAAACCACAAAATTTGGAAAAGCCAGTGAAGAGAAAAACACCGCTTTGGTGATGCTGTCGCTTATAACTGTGACTATTCCCTTCTTCCCTCTCTAATCCTTCCTCCATTAGTATTTCTAATTGGCATCCTCAAACACTCATCTGTCTCTGCACTTCACTAAATCACTAACCACTGACAATTATCCCAAATCTAGTACGATATGTGGATTCAAGTAAGGAAATTGTGAGTGTTGTTGGAATTTGGATTTGCGGACATAGAAATAGCAAACAATAACCTTAGATTGTAGATGAAGTTCCTCTACCATATATTCTCCTTTAAGTGTCTCCTGCTCTTGGGTCTGCTAATGACTCTGACTGCCAGCCATAGCTTTACAAACCCGAATAGACTTAGCGAGAATCATCTTTATACTTGGAAAAGGTATGCAAATTTTATCAGATTTTGCAATTCTCTTTTTATTTTGCAAGATAATTTTTTCACGCCTTCAATTGTTGAAAAATTCCTCTTCACACTGGTTTTGGAGTTTGATAACGAGGTTGATGAAGTTGTTTCATGAGATTTTTGAGGATTGGGTATTTCAACTTCTGCAATTACATTCTTGCAATTTACACTTAAGTAGATGTAATCTAGGGTTACTGATCTTGAAATATATCTGGAATTAGTCATTCTTAAGCAACCAATATAATAAATGCAACTTTAGTTAATGTTAAGATGTTGTTGTACTCCCTTATCCAGACATTTTAATCAGTGTCGAAAATTCATCATTGAGTTTAGTTACCATCTTATATTGAGCTTAGATCCACCTACACGGCAACACCACAACTTGGAAAAAATTTCACTGATTACCCATAGTCAGGAATAGAATAATTAAGGGAAACTAACGATTTTTTACCCTTTTTCTTTTAAATTGACGAAAAAGAATGTTTTATTAAATTTTGAATTTAGAAACGTCGCTTGGGTTTTGAACATGTTCGTTTGGGTTTCCTCTGCTTCTTTTTCTATAACCGACAAAAGTCATCCTGAGAAGTGAGAACTCAAGACGAAATCCACAATGCTTGAACCATAAGGCTGGTGGGAGAATACCTCTCCAAGTATCTCACATTCCCAAGATTTAGACTATAAAATTGGTGTTCAAGAAGGTTTGAAGACGATGAAGTGGTACAAGGTTTTCCCCTCCTTTTCCTTGATTTTATTATGTGTTCTAGGTAATTTGGGCATATCTTTTCTTTTCACTTGTAAGAATTTGTTGTGAATAAAGCTATGTGCATCACCAAATAGATAACATATAAAATACAATTAAATAATTTGCAGTATTTTTTTTTATCCTTTAAACATCTATGATATTTTCCTTTCCAAGCACACCACCATATGCAGAGGTGAATAGAACAATACGAGACAAAGTCCCTGCCACATAAATTGTGATTGGAACTCCATTTTGATTATGTGTTCAATTGCTATTGGATATTGGATCCTGCGTACAACCACATTGTCTTGGTTCACTACAGAGACATAACCAAGGTCTGTATTCTGGAACAAGTATACATAAATATGATTCCATGATAAGAGTTCTTGGTACCACCTGAAATTACTTCTCATCAACCAAAGGAGATCATTCACCATTAAGCTTTTGTTCTTCAGTTTCAACCATCACGTCTGTAATTTTATGCATTGGAGAACTAAATATTTATTTGATGCATATTATCAACCTGTTTATCATCTAAAACTTCCGTAAGTTTCAATATACTATGTGAAAAGTATAATTAGTCCTAACATCATTTGTTTTACATATGAGTAGAGGGTAGACATAATCCAGCCTTCATGTCAGAAACTTCTCCAATTTCTTCTGCTTTCTCTCCCAATCCAAGCTCCTATTCTACTCAACATACGGGCTTTACTGTCATTGCCAATGAATCTTGTGAGCAATACCAGAACCAATCTAGCCCTGGAGAAATTTGCTCTGATGCAGTCATCAATATTAACAGGACATCAGACACCACAGGGAGAACAGAGGAGTTCATCAGTTCTCCGGGGCTTGAGATGAGTCAAGCATTGCGAAGGCTCGAGGAGCAGTTAAGTTTAAATGATGACAGCATCAAGAAATTGTTCCCCTCTATGTTGATGCAATTAATGGCGACAATTCACTTATCCAGATGCAGGGGAATTCAAACAGTCAGCTGTTGCAACATCATTCAGGTTTGTCATTTTTATGCCATAATATTATTGTAGAATGCATTCACTTGAGCTAATCGAAAACTACCTCTCTACCTCCACGAGGTAGTGGTAAGGTCTGCCCATACATTCTACCCTCCCAGACCCCACTTTGTGGGATTTCACTGGGTATGTTGTTGTTATTGTTGTTGTTGTTACTTGCATTTTGGTAAGAAAAATGATTTTAGATTGCTAGATTTGTTGATTTAGTAGTTTCATTCTTTATCAATCCATCAGTGAGTTTGTTAACTTCTCCACATCTATAATTTCTCCACACAACCCTCTTCTTCTAAGAGAGGCATAAAGTTCTTTGTTTCCTCAAGAACCGCTTTGTCTTCAAATTGATTGATCGGATTTTAGTTACAGTTACTGGCTGAACGAGCTTATATAGATTATAAGTCCACCTCTTTGAATTCCAGATGAGGAACTTAAAAATCGTTCATAAGCATGTCAAGGCTCAGATTTGGGACACTGCTTAGGTGATCAGGCAAGGTTATTTGACACTCTGAAAAAACAGATAGCTTTGGTATATTTTGTATTTGACTGATGCCGTTATATTTATCTGTGTAAATATATATATGATATCTTTTATGTTAGAATTCTCACAAGATTCACGTTTGATTTCTTCAGAAGTCATTTGAGAACATCGACTGATTAGCATATTCTATATATGTTGCTCCTCAATTTTAATTTTCTTTGTCACTGTTAAAATATCTGCAAAAAATTCAATGCTCTGTAATTTACCTTTTGATGTATCCCATATTTAGTACAATACTAATATATTACTTTGTAGGATATCATATGTGGAAGTATCAAACTTAACAATTAATGACATAGCATTTGATGCAGCACATTATAGTCATTTATGTTCAAGATTGTTGTGTGAGTCACTGTGGAGTTGTTGGATGGTCATTAAAAGTTTAATGCTGGATAGTTCCTAAAACACAAACTAAGAGCCATCTCAACCCAAGATTTTCTCCTGTAACTAATCACTCTTTAGACCCGTTAATGATAAAATCTCAGGGACAGCCTACCACCAACATGTCTTGGACTCAGTCATGTCAATCACAGATACTTGCCAAGGGGAGCATATAACAACACAAGAAACATATATATGCCAAACTTTCCGCATTTGCCAACATTTTTGACTATTAAGGAATCAGATCCAGTATTGTAGTAGATATCATCTCCTAATATTAAGATATCTATAACATCTCCTAATATTAAGATATCTATAACTACAGAGGACAAAGTAACATGTTACATATAGCTAAACTTGATTATAGTTTTTTTTTGGGCTGGCTTCTTTTGATTGAACATGCTTGAAGAGAATCAGTGAAAGAATATAATGAGACACAAGATCTCCTACTAGGCTTTAATAGAGTATTAAAGAGAATACATCCTTCCTTGGTATATAATATTAAGTGAATATGCAGAATTCTAATATGATAAGTTCATTGTTGTCTTTTTACTAGGTCACTGAAAAACCCGTGATGCTTTATGAAATTATTAACTGCATGCAATTCTATCGACCGCAAGTTGAGCGATACTACTTAGGTGGCATTTGTTTTAGAATTTGTAAAATCTCTGTCCAATCTTAGTGTTTGACCTTTGGAAAAGTGTTTATATGATATATTCATACCAGAAAAGGGAATTTTTGAAAATATTTTCGATCAGTCGAGTTCTATCGGAAACAATCTCTCAGGTAGCGTACACTCAATTCTCTTCGAACCTCACTTTACGGGACTATTTAGTTATGTAGTTGTTAAAAGTATTTTCAACTTCTTCATTTGAAATCTAACCAACTCCTATATTAGTCATAATTTATAACTCGTGTTCGAAATGTTGGGGGTTTCATATTTGTTACATGGCTAAATTTTGTAAGTGTACTTTTCATCTAATAGTTACCTAATCTCAATTCAAGATTGGACTTCAACATGAAATTTTCTCTCTCCAATATGTAACTCAGTTTGTAATGCTCATAAGTTATGTTTTTAACTTTTCAAATATAATTGTTCATGAATTTTATGTCAAGTTTATATTATTTGATTTGTTGAATTATCATACTAAAAGATATAATTGTTGAGTTTGAGTTTCAGAGTTATGATGTTGCTCTAGAGGGAAATTTAGCCCCAGATCCCAGTAGATCTATCGAGAAAAGTAGAAATCGAGTTTACCTACATAAATTTTAAGACAAATCCTATTTCTATACCAATTTGAAACAACCATTTAGTTGTGGCCTATCATACTTCTATTTTTGTTCTTCAAGTTATTATATCCTCTATGTTTAGTGTGATTTGGTTTTAACTCCATTTCTTTAAATATTTTTTAAATCTGCCTAATGCTAGAAGATAATATTCACACATCAAAACTATTAACTTTCGTGCACTTCTCTCAAATAGTACTTCTTCAATCTTAATTTAATTTATCACAATTCAAATTTTCAAAGTCAAATAATTTACTAATTACCATGAATTCATAAATGGAATCTTTAATTTTTTTGAAATAAAATTTACCTATTTGAAAACTATGTTAAAATTACTATAAGTCACAATAACTGACAATTCAATTTATTTTAGAATATATAAAAAAAAAGAATTTTTTGAATCTCAAAAACAGAGGAAATACTTAATATATTCTATTTCGAATAAATATACAAAATATTTTATATATTAAATTACAAAAATATGACTTATATACAAATATTGTGTTTACAACCACACGAAGTGCGGGCTACTTTACTAGTTGATAATATACATCAAATTTCCCAACACTCTTGCATAGTCCAATTGTGAATCACTTTCACCTTCATTCTTTTGAAATGCAAAGCTTAAATCAATAGGAGTCTTGGCAACATTGAAATTCAAATACTTGAATTTGTCAAGTATTTTTTCAATATAGTGAGACTGCGATAATGCTAGACCTTGTAGAGTTTTATGAATTTTGATTCCTAAGATTAAATCAGCAACTCTTAAGTTCATATCAAATTTGCTAGATAGCATACTCTTAGTAGCATTTATATCGTCAATATCCTTACTAATTATCAACATGTCATCAATATATAAACAAACAATGATTTCATGAATTAGAGTGGTTTTAATATATACACATTTATCACATTCGTTGATCTTAAACCCATTTGCTAATACTGTTTGGTCAAATTTAGCATGTCATTGTTTGAATGCTTGTTTGAGTCCATAAAGTAACTTAACAAGTTTGTCAACCTTTCTTTCTTTACTGAGAGACACAAATCCTTCAGGTTGTTTCATGCAAATTTCTTCCTCCAACTCTCCATTTAAGAAGGTTGTCTTATGATCCATTTGATGGATTTGAAGACTATGTATAGTCTCTAGTGCCACTAACACCTAATAGATGTTGTTCTTGTTATTGGTGAGTATATGTCAAAGTAATTGAGACCTTCTTTTTGTCTATAACATTTGACCACAAGTCTAGCCTTATATCAATAGTGTTATCCGTTTTTGTTTTCCTTTTAAAGATCCATTTTGATCCTAAAGGTTTATTTCCATGAGGAAGATCAACTAGTTCCAATGTATGGTTATTCAAAATTGATTCAATCTCACTATTGACTGATTCTTTTCAAAATGTTGATTTAGAAGAAGACATCGTTGCTTTAAATGTTTGAGGCTCATTTTCAAGCAAGAATGCTACAAAATCTGGTTCAAAAGAAGTGGATGTCCTTTGACGTTTTCTACGCCTTAGACCCTCTTTACTTGGTATACTTTTCTTTGGTTCTTCCCACAGTCGTTTAAATATTTCACTCAACGACTCACATTCAATTTTATGTGGATAAATATGTTCAAAAATTTCAGTATTATCCGACTCAATCACACTATTAACATTAATTTCGGGATTGTCATATTTGTCAACTAAAAATCGACAGGCCTTACTGTTTGTTGCATATCTAATGAATACACAATCCACAATTTTTGGTTCAATTTTTACCCTTTTGGGTAAAGAAACTTGTACCTTTGCTAAGCACTCCCACACTTTAAAATATTTCAAGTTGAGTTTTCTTCCTTTCCATAATGCATGTGGAATAGATTGAAGTTTGATGTGGGGCACCCTATTCAGTATTGGGTTGGCTATAAGGAAAGCTTCCCCATTAGCTCTGCGGTAACAACTTATTAATAACGCATTCATTATTTTCTTTAATGTTCCGTTTTTTTCCGCAATTTCATTTGATTATGGTGTGTAGGAAAAGTAGTTTGATGAATAATTTCATATTCTAAACATAAAAGGAGATTCATATTCTCTACCCTTATCACTTTAAATTATTTTTATCTTTTTATTAAATTGATTTTCCACTTCTGTCACGATCCCGACTCGCCATGATTGACACCCATACTAACTCTTCGATAGGAGGACTATTTTCAATAGCCTAACCATTAGAAAACGCAGTAGATAAACAAGATAAAGATGTGGAAGCAGTCTTAATTAAAGATATAAGATTGAGTCCCCATAAACTTAGGAATGTATGGACAACAACTTAACATGTACGTGGAAATTTACTCCTAGGAACCAAAAGTCGAACGTACCAAAACTCTAACAACATCAAGTATAAGACATGGGAATACAACCCCAAAAAAGAAGAAAATATAGTCATGAACTAAATCAGTGTTTGACATCTGAGTTCTGAAAAAAAAGACTAAGAATAAAGAGTGAGTCCACGGCAGCCTGAAAGAATAGCTCACCCTTGAACTCGAACACAATTACTCCTCTAGGCGAGATCTCTCCGCAGCCAACTGAATATGCTTTGTACTCAACAAAGATAGAGCAAGTGTAGTATTAGTACACAAAACAACAATGTACTGGTAGAATCACGTGATTAGCCAGTAAGTGGATCATGGACAAGTATACCCAACATAATAAGCATATATATACATAATAACTTAACCAGTGCCATCTCAAATAATATTCAGCAAAATTACAATTCAAGTACCTTACATAAAATAACATCACATAAGGGTTCCTCTCATGGGACCTATAAATACTCTACTTGTGCGGATCGTGACACTCGGTCCAAGGTTGTCGGAATGTGACACTCGATCCAAATTTGTGTCGAAATGTGATACGTGATTCAATTTATGTGTCGAAATATAACATCCGATCTCAACATATAAAGACAGTCACAATTACATTCAGTTTTCAACATTATGTCACCAACAACAGTTTCATTACAAAACAGGCCAGCAAGTGATCATTTTACATAAAATCTAGCATGTTTCTCCTATTCATATACACATATGCATACCATGAAGTAATTTAACAAGTACGTAAAATGCATATAGAAAACAAACTATCACCAACCTTGAATTCGAGCTTCAACAACCTTAAAGTGAAAGAGATTTCCCTTTTCGGGTTCGTTCTGCTTGTTATTGGTTTAAAAACAGTAAAAACGTATAAAAGATCAACAAAATGGCCTAACTAACATGAAAAATAACACAATTCTCATCCTAGGCCAAACACATGATCCTAATCTCACCCTAGGGCTATTTTACACCCTTACACACAAGCCAAAACCCTATCACAATGATCATCCATCCTAGTTTACAAGTATTAGGAATCGAAGGATGAGTTTAGGGAGTAAAATCCTTACCTTAAGCATGGAAATCCATGGAAAATTAATGAAAATCACCCTAGGTTTCCCCCCTGTCATTTTAGGAATAGGTTTTGTAGGATGGAACCCTTTTGGGGGTTTTTTTCGTCTAAATTCACGACTGTCCCATATGGCGTGACCCATCTCGCTCTAGTGGCCCTGCTCTGGTGCAAAAAATCCCATTTTGGAGGAATATGCGAAAACAATAAGCTCAGAACTTGAGCTTCAAGCCCCCATTTCAAAACACACCCCATTCCAAAGACGTATTAAATTATACTCTTCATGTCAAGTCCAATTTTAGAAGTTTTACTCACCCGAATGCGATTCCGCGAAGACATAAATGTTCTGCATTGTCTTAAATATCATCTTACCCAATCAAATTAGAGATTCTATCCCTCACCATTCACAAGATCACCCTAGACCTCATATGACTCAAAATTCGTCCAAATCTGGCCTAGGTTAAATATTTCCAAAGTTACTACCCAAAACTTTCTGGCCCAAAATCATTCCCCATTAGTCTACCCATAAAGACGGGGATAGATCGTTACAATAGATACCAATTTAACCATCATTCGTCTCCGAGTGACTAACTAGGGAAAACAGGGCTAAAGTAGAGATACAGTAGTACCTGTTTCGACGAACAGTTCATAATACTTGTCTCGCATATCATTTTCAGTCTTTCAAGTAGCTTCCTCCACCAATCTCCACCAATCAATGTTTCCATTACACTTTAACCATGTTGATATCTTTAGTCCTTAACTTCTGGACAATACAATCAAAAATTACAACTGGCTCTTCCTTATACTAAAAGTACTTTCCTAACAACACTAATGTAGTCTCCATCTCCATGGTAATTTTTCAGCATTAATACATGGAACACCGAGTGTATCCCAGACAATCTAGGTGGTAAGGCTAATCTGTACACCACTGGCCTTACACAGTCAAGAATTCAAAAAGGGCCAATATAGCAAGGACTGAATTTGCCCTTCTAACCAAACCTTATTACCTTACAGTCAGCATACTCTTTTTGACGATTTTGGGCTGCTAAAAGCTTAGCTTGGATGCTCCTTACCTTATCCTGAACATCTCTCACTAAGTATACTCTCAATGGCTCCACTTCTCCAGCTTTAAACCACCCTATGGGAGACCTGCACCCCCTCCCATAAAGGGCTTCGAATGGTGATATCTCAATACTGGAGTGGTAGCTATTGTTGTAAGAGAACGCACACAAAGGCAAGAATTTCTCTAGCCAAAGGTCGCTTAAGGGCTCCCAAACTGGCTAGACTGCTCATGCTAATTGATTTTTTGGCTCAATGCATCTGCTACCACATTAGCATTACTTGGATGATACTGGATAGTGACATCATAGTCTTTAATAAAATCCATCTACCTGCGCTGTCTCAAATTCAAAACCTTCTCGATGAACACATGTTGTAGGCTACGGTGATCAGTAAACACCTCCCACTTGACGCCATGCAGATAATGCCTCTGCATTAGTGCAAACACTATCACTGCCAACTCCAAGTCATGAGTCAAGTAGTTTCTTTCATGTACCTTCAAATACCGCGAAGCATAAGCTACAACGTTCTTATCTTACATCAACACACACTCAAAACTGAATGTGAAGCATCACAATAAATAATGAAGTCTTTACATTCAATCGGCAGGGTCAAAATTGGTGATGTGATCAAAAGAGTCTTAAGCTTTTTGAAGCTCTCATCACACTTGTCAGTCCACTCAAATGACACCTCCTTTTTAGTCAGCCTAGTCAAATACATAGCAAAAAGGCAAAATTCTTCATGAACCAACGATAATAACTAGCCAGTCTCCCAAAATTTCTAACCTCAGTCACGGAACTAGTCCAAGCCCAATTCTTAACTACCTCAATATTTTGTGGGTCTACTATTACTCTTTTATTCGAAACAACATGGCCTAAAAAGACAACTGAAGAAAACCAGAATTCACACTTAAATAATTTTGCATACAACCTTCGTCTTCCAAAAACACCTAAGACAATTCGAGATGGTCTGCATGTTCCTGCTCACTCTTTGAATATACCAGAATATCATCTATAAACACGATCACAAACAAATTTAGGAATGGCTAGAACACCCCATTCATCAAAATCATGAAGGCTACAGGTGCATTGGTCAGCCCAAATAACATCACCAAAAATTCATAGTGTCCATACTTAGTTTTAAAAGCAGTTTTGGGCACATCCTCAGGCCTAATTTTCAACTGATAATAATCAGACCTGAGATCAATCTTTGAGAAGACTGATGCACCTTAAAACTGATAGAAAAGGTCATCAATACGAGGCAAAAGGTATTTATTTCTAATGGTAACCTTATTTAGTTGTTGGTAGTCAAGGCATATTTTCATACTACCATCTTTTTTCTTGACAAACAACACTGGATCACCCCATGGAGAAGCACTAAGATGAATAAATCCCTTATCAAAAATTTCCTAGATCTGAACCTTAAGCTCTCTCAACTCTGTCGGAGCAATACGGTAGGGAGGAGGCATACTAGGTAATCTCGAAAGGCACACTTTTGAAAATTCAGACACTATCAAAATAGACTCGATAAAAGGAGACTTTACATCCACATTCTGAATATGGGCCAGATAGGCCAAATAACCCTGCCCCACCATTTTTCTAGCCTGGAGAAAAGATATGATCTTAGCTGGCTTAGGCTTGTACACCCCTTCCCACTCTAACTTTTCCCTCTCGAGGAACTCTAAAGCCATGGTTTTTGCATTACAATTAAGCACAATAAAATAGAGGGACAACCAAGTCGTGGCTAAGATTAGATCAAAATCGGTCATGTCTAAAATCACTAAGTCAACCCAAGTCTGATATCCCATAAATACCACAGATTAAGCACAATATACATGGATGACTATGACTGACTCTCTAATAGGGTAAAACATGAACTGGGGCATCTAGTATATTACACAGTGCATCAAAATCCAAGGCATATTTCATAAACACATAAGAATAAGTAGAACCCAGATCAAACAAAATAGTATTCATCCGGTCACAGATAAGAATAGTATATATGATTGCTGCGTCAAACACCTCTACCTCGGTCTTGCCCAAAAATACATAAAACTGAGGTTAGTTATCCTGAAAGGCCACCTCCCTGCCTGGATGAGCTGCTTCTCGACATGTACTACCATTACCTCGGCCCCAACGGCCTCTTTGATTTTCTTTTTCCCCACCCTATAGACATTCTCTACCATTGCCTCCCCCAGCCGCGGGTACTACTGCTCTATCCCACTGAGGTGCTGAAATTATCCTGCGAGGGTGAGGATATTATCTCCATATATGCTTTGGCTCTCCACAATTGAAATAGTCGCTCTCCCTATCCCTCATGGGCTGAAGCAGGCAAAACTAACAGAATCGGCCAGGCTGCAATTATCAGTCTGCCTGACCCTCTAGAATAGAATCTTTAGAAATTGCCAGTGTTTTTGGGCTTCTTAGCCAAAGCTTTGGCCTACCCATCTCTTCTCGCGCCTTCTATTTTTTTCACGAAATCGGTGACTTCTTTGAAACTCCTGCTTGATGAAGTCATATAAACTGATAGCACCTGCAACTCGGGGTTCAACCCTTCACAAATAACCTGATCCTCTTTTCTTCTGTAATGACCAGCTATGTAGCATATCTGGACAACGCATGAAACTTGGACTCATAAGCATCCACTGATAACCCTTCTTTCTATAGTGCCATGAACTCATCCTCCTTTCGGTCCCTTAAAGTACGGGGCACATATTTTTGCAGGAATAAGGCATGAAACTGAAACCAAGTAAGTGGAGGAAGCACTGGTGAACGACACTCTACATAATCCCTTTATCACTGCTTGGCCTCATCCTACAGTTGAAGCGTCACAAACTTCATTCCATGCTGGTGCACTAAACCCAGCTTTGTGCAACCTTTCGTAGTAGTCAATGATGAACTCATAGGCATCCTCATTCTCAGTGTCATGAAAGACCGGAGACTTAATCTTTAGAAACTTGGTGAGCATATCATGCTCAGTGCTGGTCATAACTGGACCCATAAGTGGACTGAAGAAGGTATATGTGCCTACCACCTCATCTGCTAGCAGAGCTGCATTAGCAAAATGACAAGTAACAGAAGTTGGTGCTGTAGGCATAGTAGGGATGGCTCCAGTTCCAGTCATCCCACTCAAAAATGTTATGATCTGCTGAGCTAGTATAGGTCCAAAGGGGGAAGACCAGCAGCCTCAGCTTGGGTGTCTTCCTCGTGTTCAACATTTTCCTCTTCTTCAACCTCTACATTTCCCTCTAACTCATTCTAGGTAGCAGGAGGGGCCTCATCTATTAGTATTTTTTCAATAGGAACCTCCACTCTGGTGGGTGTTGCTCTCTCTATCCCCCTGCCGCATCTCCCTCTCCTACATCTACCTCTGTCTCGCCCTTAAATAGCGGGTTCTTCCTCTAGCTCTATTAGAGCTCCGGGGCGTACACTGTTATAGCATGTGTTTACCATCTATGGACCAGAGAATGAAAAAAATTAGATACCAATTGGAATCAAGTTATAGCACAAAGGAAAGAATGTAACGAAACTTTTCCTAAAGTCATGTAGCCTCTTGAAAAAAAGTACAGACGTCTCTGTACCATTTAGTAAGACTCTACTAGACTCATTTTGGTACGACGAGATCAACGAACCTAGGGCACTGATACCAACTTTATCATGACCCCGACCTACTGTGACTGATATCCACTCTAATCCTCCGGTGGGAGGACCATCTTCAACAGCCCAACCATTAGCAAATGCAGTAGATAAATAAGATAAGAATGTGGGAGCAGTCTTAATTAAATATATAAGCCTAAATCCCCATAAACTCAGGAATGTATAGACAAGAACTTAACATGTATGCGGAAATTTATTCCTAGGAACTGAAAGTCGAACTTACCAAACCTCTAACAACATCAAGTCTAAGACAAGGGAATACAAACCTAAAGAAGAAGAAAACATAATCATGAACTAAACCAATATTTAACATCTTAGTCCTGAAAACAAAAAGACTAGGAATAAAAAGTGAGTCTACGGCAGCCTGAAAGAATAGCTCACCCTTGAACTCGAACACATCTACTCCTCCAGGCAAGGTCTCTCCGCTGCCGTTGAATATGTTCTGTACTCAACAATGACAGAGCAAGTGTAGTATCAAAACAAAAAATAATCGTGTGCTGATAGGATCACGCGGTTACCTATTAAGTGGATCGTGGATAAGTAAACTCAACATAATAACCACATATATATACAGAATAACTTAACCAGTGTCATCTCAAATAATATTCAGCAAAATATGAACACCCGATCCCAACATATAAAGACAACCATAATTACATTCAGTAGTCAACATTATGTCACCAATAAAAGTTTCATCACAAAATAGGCCAGCAAGTGATCATTTCACATAAAATCTAGCATGTTTCCCCTATTCATATACATATATGCATATCATGAAGTAATTTAACAAATACATGAAACACATACGGGAAACAAAACCATCACCTACCTCAAATTTGATCTTCAACAACCTTAAAGTGCAAGAGCGTTTCCTTTTCGAGTTCGTTTCGCTTATTCTTGGTCTAAAAACAATAAATACATATAAAAGATCAATAAAATGGCCTAACTATCATGAAAAATAACACAATTATCATCCTATGCCAAACCCATAATCCTAATCCCACCCTAGACATTTTCCACCCTTACCCACATGTCAAAACCCTCTCACAATGATCACCCATCCTAGTTTACAAGTATTAGGAATCGAAGGATGGATTTAGGGAGTAAAATTCTTACCTTAAGCATGAAAATCCATGAAAAAATGATGAATAGTGCCCTACATTGCCTCCTGTCATTTTAGGAATAGTTTTTGAAGAATGAAACCATTTTGGGGTTTTTTTCTATCTAAATTTACGACTGTCCTGCTCTGGAGGGACCCATCCCGCTCTGGCGGGATATGCGAAAACAGTAAGCTCGAAGCTTGAGCTCCAATCCCCCATTTCAAAACACACCCTCTTTCAAAGATGTATTAAATTATACCATTCACTCCAAGTCTAATTTTGAGAGTTTTACTCGGCCGAATGTGATTCTGCGAAGTGGTAAATTCTCCGCATCGTCTTGGTTATTAGCTTACCTAATCAAATTAGAAATTCGATCTCTCACTATTCACAAGGTCACCCTAGACCTCACTTGATTCAGAATTCGTCCAAGTCTGGCTTAGGCTAAAAAAAATTGAAGTTATTACCCGAAACTTTTTGGCCCAAAATCCTTCTCCATTGGCCCATACATAACGACTGGGACATGTCATTACAACTTCATTCTTGTATTACTTAAATATGTCAATTGCTTCATCCTTACTATTTAGAAAATACATATAACAGTATCGAGTGCAATCATCAATAAAAGTTATTAAATACTTTTCCCACCGCGAGATGGTATTAACTTTATATCACATATATCTGTGTGAATTAAGCCTAAAGGATT
The DNA here is from genome assembly GCF_947179165.1 of Solanum dulcamara. NCBI lineage: Eukaryota > Viridiplantae > Streptophyta > Magnoliopsida > Solanales > Solanaceae > Solanum > Solanum dulcamara. The sequence continues at coordinate 70,870,680 of NC_077241.1, read as the reverse complement.
TCAATTCTTGTCAATAGACATATATGGATGTTTAATAAACTTATTCAACATAGATTTCACATTTCGATTTATTACACTCAAATTTAGGCAATACTTTTAAGTTAATTAACTTTCGCAAGATTTTGTAGTTGACATGTCCTAAAGAAAATGTCATAAAGCATTTGACTCCAATAAGTAAACAGAAGCAAAATTCTTATTATTACTGTCAACAACCATTACATTCAGCTTGAAAAGACCCTCAGTGAGGTAACTCTTTCCTAAGAACATTTCATTCTTACTTATTACAACTTTGTCACTAACAAGGACACACTTAAACCCATTTTTAATGAGTAGTCCGGCTAAAATCAAATTCTTTCTGATTGTCGGAACGTGCAGAACTTTGTTAGCACCTTGGCGGAGGTCATATTCAAAAGTACCTTCCCAGATACTTCAATATTGGATGTTGCACTATTTCCCATGAAAATCTCCTCATCAAATTCAGTGGGAGTGCAGCTTGCAAATGCTTCTTTTATTAAACAAATATGTCGAGTGGAACTAGAGTCAACAAACCACTCTTTTGGATTTTCGAACAAGTTGCACTCTGATATCATAGCACAGAGGTCATCCACATCCTCCATATTTTCGTCCATGTTTACTTGAATCTTTCTCTTATCTTAGTCCTTTTTTGGGACACGAGAAAATCTCGTGGTCAGCTTTTCCATAATTGTAGTAATTGTCTTTAAATTTTTTATTGGCTTACTCTTTCTTTTGTCCACTGGACTTCTTTCTTTTCTTGCCTTTTGTGGGAGCCTCTTCAACAATATTAACTCCCATAATACTTGAATTTTCATGTGACTTCTTTTCGATTGTTTTGTTATATTCCTCAATCTTGACACAAATCACAAGATCTTTGAGCATCATCTCTTTGTGCTTGTGCTTTAGGTAGTTTTTGGAGTCTCTCTAGGAAAGAGGTAACTTTTCAATCATCGCAGACACTTGAAATGCTTCATTAACCACTATTCTCTCAGTAATAAGGTCATAAAAAATAGGTTGAAGCTCTTGAACTTGGGCTCCTGCTATTTTGTTGTCTATCATTTTATAGTCTAAAAACTTGACAACCACAAATTTTTTCAAGCATGCGTCTTAAGTCTTATATTTTTTTGTCAAGTGCATCCAAAACTCTTATGAAGTAGTCAATGCACTATAGACGTTGTATAAGTCATCCTCTAAAGCACTTAGGATATATCCTTACATAGAAAGTCTACCTGTTTCCATGCCTCAACAATCATAATTTTTTCTCTGTCTGACATATTAGTGGCAGGCATCGGAGGTTCTTCATTAGTAAACTTCTGCATATCAAGAGTAGTAAGCCCAAAGAATGCCCTTTGCTGCCAACCTTTAAAGTTCACTTCAGAGAATTTTTTTCGATTTCTCTACTGGTGGCACAACAGCTCGGCTAGGTGCAATAACAGTCATAGAAGTCGTAACACTTTCAATTGTCATTTTTACTGTCAAAATTGAAAAAAGTTGATTAAATAGGCAATAAATAGAATTGCAAATTTATCACTACAACAATGAGAATTTTTATATTCTTTAAATCGTTGTGTAAGTTTGAACATTAATATTCCAACAAAGTTTTTACATTCTTCAAATTGAAATCTAAATTCACACTTTTTTTTAACGAATGGTGAAGTTTTTATATTCTTCGAATCAAATACACAGTCTAATTTATTCTGTGAAGTTTTATAATCTTCAAATCGAAGAAGTAGAAAATCATAAGATTTTAGTCTCCAAAAAATCAGAATGTGCAACAAAAACTTTTTGTAGAATAAAAACTTTTTGTTGAACAAAAACTTTCGTAGAACACAAGTTTTAATGTAACAAAAAAAATTTGTTGAATAAAAAGAACTTTTGTAGAAATAATAAACAACAAAGTTTCTAGCAAGGTTTTCAAAATCAAAATTTAAAAACTAGTAATGAAAACAAAATCTGTAAGAAAAACAGAAAAATATTAACAAGAAAAAAATCGAGTCCGCTGAATGTACAGTGTTTTCTTAAGGAAATTATTCCCCTCAAGTACCAAGTTAACAGAATATATCCTCCAAGAATAGAACGGTTTTAATCACCAGTGTATTGGTACTAAATATAATGGTGTTAGCGAGTCTCTCAATGAGAGCAAAGTACACTAGAATACTAGATTTATTTGTGCAAAAGAAGAAGAAGTTTAGAATTTTTTCATAGTAAAAAATATGAGGAATCACAAGTATTTAAAGCAAGAAGTACTGTTTCTGAAAGTTTGTAACTTTCCAGAACGGTCACTAAGACATGACTATTTCTGAAAGTTTGCAATTTAGAACAATCATTAAAAAATAGTGGGATAATTAATTAAATAAATAAATAATTAACTAATTAAAAAAAACTTTGTCCAAAAAATTATTCTCTCGATCCGAAGCTGAAGTCGAGCAAACGACGACGGCGCGAGGGGACCCTCTTTCCAACCCATTTAACAACTAGTAAAAATATTTTCTTATTTAAACACTTTTCTTTCCACCATCAATGAGGGAGAATTGCTTTTTATTAAAGCATAAGAGAACAACTTAATATTCCCTCCTTTCATCTTCCCTCAATTTTCCATTTATTCTAACTATATACCCAACAAACCTAACTTGAAAAATTTGTAGTCAAGACAATCACGGATTGGTGTCATATCAACAAAGTCTACCTAACTCCGAAAATATGGCATCCGGCACTATGACTATCGAGATAAGCTCAGGTTTTCAGTCATTATGGAAGAATCTGAGATCTGCACCATTCATTACGTAACTGAAGTAAATATGGAATTAATAGACTTAATGAGGATGAGATCCACGGAAGGTGCTTCTTAGGATTTAGCTATAAAGAATCTCATTTTACTTGTTGCATGGAATCAAATTATCATTCACTAATTTAGCAATATACTGCTTTCTTGTATCCAGTATAATTTCATAATTGGAATTTTGAGAAGATAGTGTATACTACACTATGCATATCTACCCACTAACATTCTATCATAATCTTTGTCCTTCAATCCATAATTTCATATCTAAGGTCATGTTGACAGTGAGTTGCATCTAGTCATGACCTATCTAATCAGCAGCTACCTTCAATATTTACTTTTTCATTCTATCTCTACCTCTTCTGAAATCATCCATAACCAACATTTCATACCTTTGCACTTATACATTTGTGCACTTCCTCTTCACATGCCCGGACTATCTCAGTCTCATTTCCCACATACTATCCTCCATGAAAGCCACTTGTATTGAAATGATATGTTAAATAAGACGGATTTTCATATGATGGGACATTTCCTCTTTTCTGGGGATGTTGATGAGTATGTTTTAATATTTGCAATTGCCTTAAAAAAATTTAAAAAAATATTTGCAATTGTCACGACCAAGCAAAATCATTATAGGAAAAAATATTCAAAAATTAGTTGTTTTTTAAAATTTAGTTTTTTTATGGTCATCAAGCATGTATATTGTTTGGTTTGGATACATTATGAAACTTTTTTTGAAAAACTTAATTAAAAAATCTTTTTAGTTATACGTATTATTACAAGATAATTTTACAATAACTATCTATGCACTATCTTGTAATAGCAAACAAATTATTTCTTTATTTTTAACTATCTTGTAATAACTAATATAGTTAAAAAAAAATTACTATCTTGTAATAACTAAAAAATAATTTAGTTATACATATAATTAATTTTTTTTAGTTATTTTAATCATACATATTGTAAAAAAGTAAATATTATTAAATAGTAAAGAAAAATCAAGCCAAGAACTAAGATAAATCTAGTCTTTTTTTTTCCTGGTTAATCGGATGAAAAAATCCTAATCTTGTTTATCAATGTAACTTTTTAAAAAAAATTGGAGGGGGGGGGGCATCTTGAAGAGGTATATTATTTTTGGTTTAGATAAATTATGAAATTTTTTAGTGGAGGTGGAATTTTTATTTCATTCAATAAGAAAATGACGCATGATAAATATTTTTAAAAAATAAAAAAAATAGAAAGAGGGTTGTTATTTTCAAAGGTTATATTTAGCCAAAAAGTTAGATGGAAGGGTAATTTTAGACCAAAAAATGAGTAGAAGGGTATTTTTAGACCACAAGGTGGAAAGGGTAATTTAAGACCAAAAAAATGAGTAGAAGGATATTTTTAGACCGCAAGGTGGATGAAGGGTATTTTTAAACCTTTTCCTATAGTTCAAGAGTATTTCTGGCTCTTTTCCGATAAAACAATTAAGCTTAGTAAAAATTGGGTTGGATTGGATTTTGATCCATTATATAACCTAACTCATTTTGACCCAAACTAATTTGGGTTGGGTTGGATTGAGTTTTGACCCAATTATTATCTTAACCCATTATGACCCACCCAAATTTGACTCAACCAGCCCAATTGTCACCCCATGTATAATTATATAAAATTTAAATGTTTGTATTTGTATAAATTCGTTATTTTGAATTTATACAAAAATAGTTTAATTACCTGTGAATTATACAAACGAGACAGCTTAAACTATAGCTACAGCTTATAAATATGCAAACTATAGTTAAGTAGCCTAATTAAATTTATTACAGTGATTAAATTTCCCCTATTTTATTGGGCTAATTACGTTCTATATCCCTTCGGCAATTTTATTTTCAAAAAATATGGCCATGGCCTTTTGTCTTACCACAAAAAATGGCCATGGCCTTTAATTTGTCATAATAGTGCCATTTTGGCGGCGGCATTATTTTGGCCATTTGGCCATTTTCTTTCCTATTAAAAAAACTTTTTTATTAGTACTATTTTATTGATGTGTTATTTAAAGAAAAAAAATTGTTGTTTTATTTATTATTTTTGGTTTTTTAATTATTTTTTTTATAATTATTTCACATCTTTTGTAAAAAAAATAAATATTTATGTCCTTTTTTTGTTTATTCTTTTATTTATTAAAATGGAATGCATGATAGTCAAATAAATATCGATACATTACATAATTATTCATATAATATCGATACATGATTGTACACATTTATACAATATCAATATATTACATATATACTGCATAATTATTTACACATCATATATACATATTTATACAATATAAATATATTAATATACACTACATAATTATTTATGCATCATATATATATGATTATACATTATTTATACAATACTGATACACGTTTATACACTATTTATACAATATCGATACATTACATATACACTACATAGTTGGTTATACATTATATATACATGTTTATACACCATTTATACAGTATTGATAAATGAAATGAATTACGTGGTCTTATAATTTATTCATTTTTAGAAAAAAATGCAATAAAAAACAATAGCAGAATTATTATTTTTTAAAGAAAAATAACGCTGAAAAGAAACAAGAAAATAAAGCAAAAATGGTCTGCCTTGAATTGATTTGGGCTTTTTAGTCATCAGCCCATTGACTGCCTTGGGCCAATTTCAGCTTTGTAGTCCTGAGCCCATGATCTACCTTGGGTCAAATTTGTTTGTTTTTTTAAAATAGAAACATGACTATATTTATTGTAAAGTAATTATTTTATGGAAAAATTACCTAACTATACACCTTATATTACTATATTTACTATTATTCCCTACCATTTATAAAAATCTCAAAAATCCCTCTTTTTTTAATTCTCTCTCCAACTCACTGATACATCCCATTCCTTCTCCTCAACTATCCTAAATTCACGCCTAATTTGAAGCCCCATATACAGCGGTTTCTTTTTGAATTTCAATTCATATTTTTCTGAAATTCAAATTTCCAAATAAGGTAATTCAATTTCTTCCTTCTCTAGAATCTCACTTCAATTCCATCTCCTTCGATTTTCCATTGATTTCAACTGTATGTTTTTGTTGATTTTAATCTTCTATTCACTGATACATATGGAATCATATCCATCATTTAGTGTTGGTCTCACATAATTAAATAAAAATAAAAAAATTCTTGTTTCATCGGAGTCTGATTCTTCTGGTGAAGGGTATAAAGAGATTAGATCCAAGCATCTCAACGATCCATTAATTATGGATACTTTACATGCAAAATTGAAATCTCAAATTGCAAAGTCAAAATTTATAGTTCAACAATCACCTCAAAAAGCAGAGGAGAAAGTCGAAGGTGTTACAACACGACCTAATCTTCCAAAGGTATGAATTATTCAAATATATCAGACCTTAATGCAGCGAATAAATGCATCAGACTATATGTATCAGATATCTTTTAACCATATCTGATATAGTCTATATGTATCAGATTTCTTTTCTTGTATTTTTAAGTGTTGATAAACATTTCATATGTTGATACATAAGGTTCTAATAAGGTTTTTGCTATTATGTACATGACACATAAGGTTTTCAGTTTTTTACGATTTTTCTGATACATAAGGTTTAATGCTTGATACAAAATTTTTTCTGTTACATAAGGTTTAATGCTTGATATATAAATTTTTCTGATACATAAGGTTTAATGTTTGATACATAAATTTTTCTGATACATAAGGTTTAATGCTTGATACATAAATTTTTCTGATACATAAGGTTTAATGCTTGATACATAAATTTTTCTGATACATAAGGTTTAATGCTTGATACATAAATTTTTCTGATACATAAGGTTTAATGCTTGATACATAAATTTTTCTGATACATAAGATTTAATGCTTGATACATAAATTTTTCTGATACATAAGGTTTAATACTTGATACATAATTTTTTAGATACATAAGGTCACTTTTGTATCATATATTTTAATGTATCAGATCAGATGTACAATGTATCAAGTTCAAGTTGTATTTAATCATTTTTCATGGTAATGCAGGGACTGAAGTATGGCCAAGGATGGTTATGTTAGCGAAAATGACGATCCAAAAAAACTTTAGAGCGATTTCATCTCTCCTAGTCAAGGAGAACCGATTGACGTCGAGTAGTTTTTTTTTGAATTTTGTAGTAGTTGAATGTACAATTTTATTTTTGCACCAATAGTAAATATTTTTTTTGGTTATTCAACAATTTAGCAGACTTTTATCAGATTCTCATGTATCAAACTCGAATTTAAGATGAAAATTTATTTATCAGATTCTCATGTATCAAACTTTACTGCTTCTGATACATCTACAACCTATATCAATACAAGATGTTATGTATCAACCACAATTCAGTTGAAAACTAACACAACAATCTTTAATGTATCAGCCCTTCATCTGTCGAATATGTCGAATGGTTATGTATCAGTTATTCTCATGTATCAAACTCAAATATAAGATGAAAGTTTATGTATCAGATTTTCATGTATCAAGCTTTACTGCTTCTAGTCTATATGTATCAGATTTCTTTTCTTGTATTTTTAAGTGTTGATAGACATTTCATATGTTGATACATAAGGTTCTAATAAGGTTTTTCCTATTATGTACATGACACATAAGGTCTTCAGCTTTTTACGATTTTTCTGATACATAAGGTTTAATGCTTGATACATAAATTTTTCTGATACATAAGGTTTAATGCTTGATACATAAATTTTTCTGATACATAAGGTTTAATGCTTGATACATAAATTTTTCTGATACATAAGTTTTAATGTTTGATACATAATTTTTTCTGATACATAAGGTTTAATGCTTGATACATAAATTTTTCTGATACATAAGGTTTAATGCTTGATACATAAATTTTTCTGATACATAAGGTTTAACGCTTGATACATAAATTTTTCTGATACATAATGTTTAATGCTTGATACATAAATTTTTCTGATACATAAGATTTAATGCTTGATACATAAATTTTTCTGATACATAAGATTTAATGCTTGATACATAAATTTTTCTGATACATAAAGTCACTTTTGTATCATATATTCTAATGTATCAAACTCCTATGCTCTGTTTTTTGAATTTCAGGAAACGTGACCCAACACTCATTAAATGTGAAGCTGCAGCAGAGATAAGCATTAAGCATGAGCTTTGGTTCTCCATTCAGTTATATATCCAAGCATCGGAAGGGGAAATTAAATAGGATTACTCTTCATCGTCTTCCATCGGCGAGACAGTCACCTCCGCCGCCATTCCGCCAATAATCCTATGCTCTGTTTTTAAATTTTTTCAAGTCCCTCATAACTGTTACGCTTTGTATGGGTTAATTCTCTTATTTAACTAAGTAATTGATTGAAAGAAGGAAACTTAACTTGATTTAAGTTACCTTTCCATAAATAAATCAACAACATTAATTATTATGTACACAAAACGTGATGTATCAAAAAAATCACTAATGTATCAGAAATCTGAGAAAAATCAGGGAAATCGGGTAATTTAAGAAAAAGTAGGGATAAGTTGTAATTGAACTTTTTCACTATGAGATTTAGGTAAAGTACCCTTATTTAATTGCATATATTTGAAAGGAAAAATTAGTAGGAAAAATACTTTTTAATAAATAATTACTGATTTTAGCGATATTTTTTATTTATTACGTTTTATAGCAATATATAGCAATATTATGATATATCTACTATGTATTAAAAGTGAATTATGCATGCAATATAAATGTATTATAAGTGTTTTAAAATATATTATACTTGTTTGGTAAGAAACTGACACAATGTATTATAAGTGTATTAAAGTATGTGATAAATAAATTATCCATGAATAAAACTTGTATTATATGAGTTTTATAAATTATTCTCGCTAATATATATTAAAATTGTATTATAAATGTTTAGTGAAAAAAAATATTATTGCTATAAATAATAAATATTTTTTTAATGTAGTACATTTTATGTAAATTTCCCTATTTGAAACTAGCCCTATATTCTTCTCTTGCGGGTCAACTGTCAAAATTAAACTCCGTGGTCCACAATATCAGAAATATTAGTTCTAAAATAAATATGTTGTTTTACTGCATTTTATGTCCATTATGATAAAAAAAAAACAATAAATATAAGGTATATCTCATATTTTTTTAGTCAGTTCTAAAATGAATAATACATTAATTTTTTTAATAAATATTTAATGATATTATCAATATTTTAGCTATGTTAGGTCTCATTTATTTGGTAAAATGTTTATTAAAGTGTACTTTTTTATTTAAAAATTCATTTATTGTTAGAATAGTTTTGAAACCTTGCAAAGTTTTTTAGTATTTCTTAAATTTCATATTCAATCAAATTACATCACATAAATTAAAGAAAGTTAATTTTTAATAGTTTGTAGTTGAGATTTGATAGTCAAAAAATATTGTTAAATGTATTTAGCCTTTTGTGGCAAAAACATAGTTGTTCAAAAAGTTTTTCTATCGTGCCGAGCATCATTCTAGATTAATCCTTCGCTCTTAATTTATATTTTTTAAATATATTTTTTTTATTTTGTGTTAGATATATAAATATATTTTTGAAAAAAGTCTTGCGAAAAGTAAAAAATACTTTTCTAAAATCATATGTATATATTTAATACAAAATGAGAAAAAAATTGAAAGCGGAGGATTACATGGGGCGCGGTAGAATATTTTTTTTTAAAATAAAAATAAAAATGTCTAAATAATTATTTGAAAGGGAAGGGGGATGAAATAAGAATTTTTTTTAGAACTTTTATAAAATAAATTTAATAAATAAAAATAAAAATAAAAAATTGGGGGTGAGGGTAGGGGGGTATGATGAGAGAAAGTGACGAAGTGAGGTAAGAAAAATATTTTTTATTTTATTTTATAACCTTTTTGGGCGGGAGATAGTAACACCGCACAAACAATTTAAAGTGAAACATTCGCTGCCATATTCTTTTTTCCATTTCTTAATAGACTGCACTGCCTTTTTATTGAGTTATTTCTACATTTGGTGTGCAAATTATTTAAAAAGAATTTTAAATAGTACCCCAAATTTTGGTTTGAGAATATGAAATATATTAACTGACAAAGTATAAAAAAGGGCAGTTCGGTGCATTTAAGTTTCCGCTATGCGTAGGGTTCGGGAAAGGGCCCGACCACAAGGGTCTGTTGTATGCAGCTTTATCTTGCATTTCTGCCAAAAGTTATTTTCGAGTCTTGAACCCGTGACCTCCTGATCACATGACAACAACTTTACCAGTCACATGGCAACAATTTCTTACAAATAAAACAATTAGAATAATAATATTTTTATACGTATAAAAATCTCAAGAAATACAAACATATACAACAAATTAATGACAATATTTTTGAGATATTGTTTTCGCTTCAATGATATCCAATTGGAGCAGGGTAGTCCTTCAACTCATGCCCTTGACACTGTATATCCTGTAAAACAAATTAATTAAATTATTCAAAAACATAAACCTATGATAAATTATTATATAAGTAAAAGAAATGATAAAAATGGTCTCTTATATTTGACGTAAGTTTAAAATAGTCCCTTAAATATGTTTACAAACAATTTTGATCTTTAAGTTTAGTAAACGTTATATATTTTAACAAATTCTGTCGGTTAAATTTAAGGGGGATGAATAAAAAAATAAGAAGATTCAACTCAAAATATTTGAAAAGTCCCATCAAATCTAAAAATTGCAACATATAAAAATTGTACTAAACATATAAAGTAGTTGAAGTTGCACGTCAAAAAATTATACCTAACTCTAAAAATACAAAAACGAGACCATTTTTGTTATTTCTACTAAAAATAGGGTCTTTTGGGAGTGGCAAAAATCAGAAAATCAACGTTAGGAAAGTGCATATTCTCTCAGTCCAAAATGTGAGACTCTTTGTTCGTTTAAAAAAAGAATATCATTTTTTTATAATTAAAAATAATTTAACTTTAAAATAAAAGAAAGAAAATCTCACCGAAGCAAAGTGATTTAGGTCACGATGATGTGCCTCATCAGCCCTAATAACAGTAACAACATCTTTTAACGTTGAATCAGCGGGCAAACGCCAATAATCAATAGCAATAGCCGGAGCCGGCAAGTTCTCAAAAAGTCCTTTTTCTATATCAATCAAAAACTCTGTATACGAATTCACTGCTTCTTCTTCTAAATAACCAACAATTCTATGAGCCAATTTTGGGGACGCCAAATAGGCCAAGAAATAGACATTGACGAATACGCCTTGAACTGCAAAGACTAATGCACGTTCGTACCATTTAGGGTTCGAGAGCTCGATGAATGTCATGAGATGCATGCGTTCGTTCTCAGCTTCTTCGAGAAGGGCCTTTATCCAACCTCCACTGTGCTCGAATCGACGGAGGGATTTGCAGTGAAGGAGCATACCACCTACCATACCTGGCACGGCTGCAACCGTTTCTAGCAACATGGCATGACACATGTGACGCCTCTGAGAAATAAAAATTAAACAATTTTATCTATATTGTCGGTGCACAAAAATTAAATTGTAACGCTATAGGTGCGATAGTACGAAGAAGGGATATATGTAAATTATAGATTATTTAACAATAATTATTTGTTTAATAATAAGATAAGAGAGTCAAGATGTTGACCTGGAAGAACAAGTAGGTGGGGAACTTTAAAGATTGGACAGTCCAATAAGCAAACTTGTCCATGAAATTGGCAGGCAAATGGTGCTTCTTCACATCAATCGAAATATCAGCTGAGTATGTCTCCCATGGCTATTAAAACCCAAAAAAAATAATGAAAATTATGAATTTAAGTTAGATAGTTGATCTAACATATTTTTACCCGATTACGTTATCTAAAGGAAATTTAGTCGTTATAGCCTTACAAGTTATAATCCATAATTTAAATTCATATATTATTTATGTACGTACCCTAAAGCAGTTCCACTTCCATGGTGTACCATCTTGCTTGGAGATTTTGGGAGGATCCACCCCCCAATAGCTAACAATCGCCTTGGCCTTAGACTTGTCGCTGTTATCGCTGGTCTCATCAGCCACCGTGTGCGATGGTTGATATGTTTTTTGCCCTTCTTTTGTGGTATTCGAAGTATTCAAATTACTCCAATGACGAACTTGTACTATGCCTCCACGGAGCGAAAACTCACCACGTAGTTGCCTCATAAGCAAGCCTGACATTTTCACTGCAGCACTACGATTCATATTGAGATGATTGAAATTAAATAAAAAGAAATAAGTAAGTAGATAGTGTTTCAATTTTTGTTGTTGATGTTTATGGTGAATATAGGGTGAAAAATTGTTGGTTTATATAAGTTGAGAGTATTCAAAGTTCTTCAAATTGACTTTTCCTTCGTATTGGGAGAGTGATGGATTCTTGGTCGTGGCCAATTCTTATCACACTTTTGACTTTGGAAAACAGAAATGTATATGCTCAATAATTGAACGCGTACTTTAGTTATGGAAATTTTCATAAATTCTAGGAGGAACGAATATGTGAAGATACAAATAAATATATTTGGGAAATTTTCATTTTTAGTTTCTTAAATACCAGTAAACTCTATTTCAGTCCTTGTAATATTTCATTAAGCATATTTAGCTTTTAATTATTTAAAATGTGCAATTTTTATCCTTCTTCCCATGAATTTTCACACATAGTTGACCATCACATCATTTAATTATCCAAATTTTATCTTAAGTTTGTAATGTTACGTCATCCTCCCTCTAGTCCATATTAAGTGAATTATTGAGATTTTTTTATTGTCCAAAATAAATAAATATTCAAAGTTCAACAAAATTTTTGAAACTTTTAGGAATACTCAAAAGGTCAATAGTAGAAAGTACTCACTCCGTCCCATATTAGTTGTCAAGTTACTAAAAATAATTGTCAATTTAAATAATTAAGAGAGAATTATTTTTTCAACTTTGCCCATAGTATTGATTATTCTATAATTACGAGGCACGTAAATAGATAAAGATTAATGAATTAATAAGGGGTATATTAGTCAAATAACGCTCTTAATCAATATTTTATTAAGGGTTGTGCAAAACCTTATCATGACAATTAAAAAGAGATGGAGGGAGTAAAATTTTATTTATGTCCTAATTTTTTTTCTAAGAATGTGTTATACCCCAACAATTCACTCAATATGAACTAGATCTGGGCTTCAAAAGACAATCTAAGTATTACATAATTCTTAGTGATAAGTGTCAATAACACACATAAACATAAGTGTCAATAACACACATAAACTATATTTTTTTTTTAAGTTTCATACTTAAACTATTGGAAGTATGAATTTCATACCTAAATTATCACTTATTAGTTTGAGAAACACACTCTCTCTTTCATTTAAAAAACATTGTCACATCACACTCCACATAAACAAAACATTCTACCTTAATAAAAATTAAATAAATAATTAGAGTTAGTTCGGGTAAACTCAATATTTCTGACTTAGAGAATAAAAATATGCGTAAAATGTCACTAAAATCTTAATAAAGCATAGATGAACCCATAATATAAAAACTATCATGAAGTTAGCGACGAGAATTTAAGGGATTGTTTGGTATGCAAGATAAAAGTGAGATATTTCAAGATTAAAACTATACTCTATTTGGTTGAAGGTATAAATTTATATATTTAACCAAACATAGTACAAATTCAATCTCAATCCTTAATATCTATCTTATTTCATCTAACTTGATATTATTTTGGGAAAAGGGTCAAAAATACTCCTCAACTTTCATTTATTAGTTGACTTTACTCTTACCGTTAAAGTAAAATTATTCTTGCATTCGCCGTCTACAAACTTGTCACTCGTACCCTTCAATTGGATGAAAAACCTCAAATCAACTAAAATTACCCAATTTCAATTAAAATTACCCGATTTAATCTTTTAATTTGAGCAATAACGTTAATCATTTTTATTTTCCTTTTTTATTTCCTTCACTTTTAAATATCTATTATTCACCAAATTATTTCATAAAATTTAAGACTAAACAGCAATAAATATAAATATTATGATAAGTTATTTATATTAGTCATTATTTTTTAAAGGTCGTGCAAAATCTAAATTGGAAGTGTGAATGGATGGAGTAACTATTTTCTAATGAACCAATTTATTACACTTTCAAATTATTATATTTTTGGAATAATTTTTTTCAAAATTAATTCATTTATTTAACTAATTTTTGAAGAAAAATTATGTTGAAAATATATTCTTGCAGTGCTGCTGCTACTGTATTTTCGACCACCGTTCACTTGTGTACTAGTACTATAAAGGAGAAATGATTTTTTAGTCATTTACAAAAAAGTTAGTTCTATGTTTTTTCATAAAAATAATAATAATATATTTTAATATATAAAATCTAAAAATATCAATTTTGGGGGGTCGGATTTGGATTAAAAAAGGGAGCAGTTTCTTGAAGAGCGAATTTGATCCTATAGTTGTCTTCTTTGTTCGAAAAATGCACATTAGAAAAGAAATTTCGTAAATTCTGCCTTTTTTTTCTCCCACTCTTTCTGTTGCCGTAGGAGCTCTTGCAATGCAATCCCAACTACAGGAAGCTAACTCCCTAAGACAAATGAACCTTTATATCGTCGTTCGCCTCTGAAATCTCGGGAGTCCTCTCTTCCTGGTCCTATCGAACCAGACACTAAATACCTTGAACTGGCCAAAAAGCTTTCTATTTGAACAGAATTCCACAATATTTAAGGACGTTTTAAAGAAGAGAAAAAGTTCCGCATTTCCGATCAGAGGGCGTAAAGCGAGAAGAAGTTTACTGAACTCTAATGGTTGATAAATAGTTACTTGGTTCAACTCTATTTGTGACCTTTTCTCGTATGTGGGACTCGTCTTTCTAGCGTACGCGCGGTTCCTTTCGATTGGAGGATCTTGACATGTCGGTGGTTTTTAACCGTAGGCATTTTATATAGCTATTTGTGCAAGTATTTTACGGTTACTGGTGGTATTGGACAAGCTCTAAGGGAATAATCCTGATTCCTTGGGGATACGGGTCCTCTTGGAATCTTTTTCTAAAGTGACAGACATATAAAAGAAATTGATTCATCATTTGTAACATCTATCCATCCCGCAATTCCAATCAATCGATTCATTGAGTAACTCTTGGGTAAACTATGCCGAAAGAGCAGATGCTTTTATTTGAAACAAAAGCATTTGGCTTCTTCAGGAAAGGCTTGGCCTCCAGAATTGGTTAAAATATGCGGATTTTCTGATTTTTCGTGGAGGATTAAATCTTGTAACTGGGGGTCTGTGAAAATTGGATAATTTTAATTGAATTTGGATAATTTTAATTGATTTGGGTTTTCCATTCAATTGAGAGGTACGCGTGACAAGTATGTAAACAGTGAGAATAAAAATAACTTTACTTTAATGATAAGAATAAAATTAACTAATAAATGAAAATTGATGGATATTTTTGACTATTTTTCTATTATTTTACCCCCACCTGCAGAATACAATAAGTTAATTTCACTCGTGATATACTCGATTATGATTGTATCGCATTCTCTCTCTTTTAATCTTTACGTAAAATTAAAAGAATTAATTAAAAAAATCTTGGTGACTGGTGCAATGACGTGTCAGAGAGATAGCTATTTGTGGTTGGCTTGCCTAACTTTGTCTTGTTATTGGCAACTTTCAGTTTTAAAAATATTTTTATATTTGATAATAATTTAATTTTAAAATATTTATTTTATTTTTAAATAAAATTATTTATAGCCTTTCAAATAATTATCACTTATTTTAGATCATAACTTTTGAAAAAAAAATGTTTTTCTCTTAAATTTTATAGCGATCAAACTACATCATATAATTGAAACTAAGAGAATAATATTTTTTTTAAAATCTAGTTGTGCTTAATTAAGAAAAATTAAGAAAATAATAATAATAATAGTGGTTACATTAATGGCAAATGCATGAATCAATGACTCTGGATCAACTCAGCTTGTTTCCCACGAAACCTCCTTTTACTTGTTCCCCAAGACACTTTCTTCCAAACAAAAAGAAAAATAAAACACGAAATTCCATACTTTTGCCAATCACTTTCCAGAAACGCCCTTAGAGAATTTGCATTATTTGACCATTGACCACATCCTATGCCATCGATAAACAAATTCAGAATTTAATCTTGATATATTTATATTTTTAAAATTCTTAGCACTGATTATTTAAATCATTATACATTTGAAATTATGAATTTACAAAAAGGAAAATTATTTGGATAAGTAAATATAAAGTAGTTAATTAGCTAATATAATTATAGTTTAAAATAATTACGGCTTGCAGCAAACATAACTCTCTATTTACGTCTCTCTTGCCTCTCTCCTCTTTTATACATATACAAATTGTATATCTGGCCTCTTTTGTACATATACAATTCGTTTATCTCCACTCTCTGCTCTCTCTCGATCGCCTCTCTCCTCCCTCTCTCAATCTCGCTTGTCAAATTATCAAATACAAATTATACATATACATATACAATATGTATTTAATTTGTATATCTGACCTCTTTTATACCTAAACAATTCGCCTCTATCCACTCTCTGCCCTCTCGTTCACCTCTCTCGATCTCACTTGCCTCTCTCATCTCTCCTCCCTTCTCCCAATCTCGTTTGCCAGATATACAAATACATATGTATATCAGTTACTATTATATAATTTTTTGATAAATATATATATATATATATATATACAATTCACCTCTCTCCACTCTTTGTCCTCTGTCGCTCGCCTCTCTCCTCCCTTTCTCAATCTCGCTCGCCTCTCTCGTAGCTATGGAATATAATTAAGGTATTTTTGAGTTCTTATATGTGAAAATTCTCCATTTTAAAATTAGTATTGAATGAAATTTTAGTGGTTGAATTTGTTACTGGACCACATAAAGCATTTTTTTTCCAGAAATTTTATTGTCCTCAATATTCCGTCTTCCATAGATATTTTTATGCATATTAAATCATTTTGTTACGTAATATATAAAAATTCTATGGAATTAGTTGACTTTCTAGTCATATTCAACATACGTAATTTTCAATTCTAAGATGATGGCATTTTAGTCATTTAGATTTTCCTCTAGAATTTACTATACCGCTCGTCTTTAAAAAGTATCTGAAATTATAAAAATTATCAACCATAAATTAAATAAATATATATAAACCGCTGGTCCCACACAGTATTCACGAGAAACTTGGTCGAACCAACCAAATAGCAAAAATAAAAGGAAAAATAATTATTAATTTTATTTTTAAAAAATCTGACCCCATATATAATGAGTTGTACACAAAAAAAAATACAAGACAGAAATATAAGGAAAAAAAAAGAAAAGTAAAATCTTTTGCCTTCTTCTTCAAGTTTCTTTCCAAACTTCCTGCGAACATTTTCTTTCAGATTTTGATCGGAGTTGTGCAAACATGATGACCCGTGGAGCGACAAGGATGACCCGAGTAGTTATGGGTTATATGGGTCCACGTTACTTTTCAACTGCAGTTCTTCGAAATGATGCTGGAACCGGAATTGTCGGTGGGGCCACTGCCGGACTCTTGCATGGGTTTCCGGTGAATCCATCGGAGAAAGGAGTAGTGACGTGGGTTAGACATTTTTCGGTGATGGGTTCACGCAGCGCTAGTACTGCGGCTTTGAATGATAAGGAGCAAGAGAAAGACAGTAGCGACAAGAAAGTGGAGAACGCCGCTGGTTCCTGCGGTGCTGAGAAATCTGTAGTGAGTTATTGGGGTGTTCCTCCTTCAAAAGCTAATAAACCAGATGGTACTGAATGGAAATGGAATTGCTTTAGGGTAAGTTTAATTAGCCTTTTCACATATTTTCTGATATATATACATTTTTGGGGATTAATGGTGGATTTTTGTGATGTAGCCATGGGAGACCTATGAGGCTGATATGTCGATAGATCTGACAAAACACCATGTGCCTGTAACTTTCTTGGACAAATTTGCTTATTGGACTGTTAAGGTCCTTCGATATCCCACTGATATATTTTTTCAGGTATGTACGAATTAATTCCCAGAATATTGGAAGGCTTTATATTCCATTTTCCATAATTTCGAAATGTTACAATGAATTGCTCAGTTTCAAATTTCAAATGATGAAGGAATATGAGATCATAGAGGTGATTTAATTTTGCGTGTGGTGCAGAGGAGATATGGTTGCAGAGCAATGATGTTAGAAACAGTGGCGGCGGTGCCTGGAATGGTAGGAGGTCTGTTGTTGCACTGTAAGTCATTGAGGCGATTCGAACAGAGTGGTGGATGGATTAAAGCTCTGCTTGAAGAAGCCGAAAATGAGAGGATGCATTTGATGACTTTCATGGAAGTTGCAAATCCAAATGTGTACGAACGTGCCCTGGTTTTTGCAGTGCAAGGCGTATTCTTCAACGCTTACTTTGTTGGTTACCTTATTTCCCCAAAATTGGCTCATCGTATCGTTGGATACTTGGAAGAAGAGGCTATCCATTCTTACACTGAGTTCCTTAAGGAATTGGACAATGGTAATATTGAGAATGTCCCTGCTCCTGCTATTGCCATTGATTACTGGCGCTTGCCTAAGGACGCTACTCTTCGCGATGTTGTTATGGTTGTTAGGGCTGATGAGGCTCATCATCGCGATGTCAACCACTATGCATCTGTAAGAACATGATCGATCTCGACTTGCTTGGGATTGACATATTGTTGAAAGTGTTGATTTAACTAATTTATGTGGTTTTTTGATTGCAGGACATTCATTACCAAGGACAACAGCTGAAGGACTCACCAGCACCACTTGGATATCACTAAGCCACTAATAATAGTACAAAGAGATGAGAAGAGATATCAAGCTAAAAGTTACACTTTTATGTTCTTTTCTTGGGGTCTTAATAGAGCTATGTAGTAGGTACTACTAATCTTGAATGTTGATGTACATACTTTTTGTGGGTTTTGTTGCCTCTTACAATGAGGTCTGTATGATTCCAGATATATCATGGTTTTGTTTACTTTGTCACACTTCTGAGGGGACAATTTCTTAAATTGGTATGAATTAATCAAGATCAAAATTAGGATTTAGGACACAATAACAAATGAAGATAATTGCCCTTCTGTGAGTTTGCACTAGTCCATTATTTGGGACTATGACGTAAAAGAGTAGGAGATTGAGGCCAATAAGTTATAAGTTCCCTTTCTGAAATTTTACTTTGACGTTTTCAATTTTCCAGAGAGGAACTGGTTCTTGCATATTTCGTCGTTGCAGCTGAGGGGGCGGACATCAAATGGATTAGAGTTATCACAGAATTGGAAGAGGTTCCCTTCCTCTTTGGAAGGGCGGCGCCTTAGGACCCAAATTCAAGAGGCCTCATT
Source organism: Solanum dulcamara (assembly GCF_947179165.1). NCBI lineage: Eukaryota > Viridiplantae > Streptophyta > Magnoliopsida > Solanales > Solanaceae > Solanum > Solanum dulcamara. The sequence continues at coordinate 70,851,443 of NC_077241.1, read as the reverse complement.
TTTAGCAATAAAAAAAATATTTTAAATATTTTTAAAATTGTACTGATTGTATAGTTTAATACTACACAAAAAGAATACTATTTATAGAAAAAGGAAAAAAAAAATCACTTATAAAAACAAAGATACAACTTTGGATCTCAAAATAATTTTTTAAGAAATATATTATTTTCTCCGTTCCAATTTATATGTCGTCCTTATTAAAAATAGACTGTTTTTAATATTTGTCATTTCACAAAATCAATGCATAAATGACACTATTCTTTCTATTTTACCCTTGTGAGATATTAGCCTTGAAAATATACATTTGACCAACATAGAAAAACTAAGTAAATAATTCATTGACTTTGGTCAAAAAACTTAATTCATGTTCATTGATTGAAAACTTGACTTCCAAAAAACATTAAATAAGGGTAGAATAGTAAACTTACTTAGTTTCTTAATGTACGTGAAAGAGTATCACCTTTATATTTTAAAAACACACTAAAAGAATTAACTTTAAATTAAAAATGAATTATAACTAGTATTCAAAAGTTTAAGGCTCCAATTTATTTTAATTTTAGGTCACTAAAATGCTTGAGTCGCCCTGCCTCTTTGATGTTGTTAAGCGCAAAGTGAATGCGCGAATTGAGATGGTAATGTAGATCCAATATAGAGGAACATGCTTTATGGAGAAAATCATCAATAACTAATTACATGTTCAGCAGAATTCAATACGTTTTACTTTAATTTTATATTTTTATTAATAAATTCTATGAATAAATAATTTATTCACAACTCAATAAATAAAATTTGTTGTTCAAAACCTATGAATTAAGAATTTTGGTTCCGCCTCCGTCAATAATGACAAATATGGACAAGATACATAGGAAAGCAAAATCAGTGAACATTCCTTGTGGAACTGGATCAAGCGTTCAGTCCAGAATGCATGTCATGAAATTCATTGAATTCAGCATATACCTCCAGATAAACTTTTATTTTTTATTTTTTAAATTTTATTTTGGTGTAAATAAAGTCTTATTAGAAGTACAATGATGGACTCCTTGTAAGTTAAAACAGGGCCACACTTCAGTCCTTTTTTTTTTCTTTTTTTTTTTTAAGACAGCGATATCAGGATTAGTTTTCGCATATCTGAACTAGTTTCATGGAATACCTGTCACCTCTCAAGTTCCACCAGCATTCGCACTTTTGTCTTTTGAATTGTAAAATATGGTTTAAGACTTTAAACACATCCTCTGTTGATATTAATATATTTGTTACCTTTCTTGAAAACTAATCCATTACTTATAGGGATGTTCAAACAAATCGAGAAATTGTACCAAAACGAAAAATCCAACTACATAAATTGATTTTGTTTGCTCGATTTGGTATATAATTTTGAGAATAGCCAATATTTGGTACGATTTTTTTTTTTTTTTAAAAAAAACAGAATCTACAAAGTATATATACCTATATAATAATTTTTTGGACAAAGTTTCTTGATCTCTTTGAGATTAGGAGTATAAGCAAAATTAGATTAGATATTATGAACAGTACAATTCAATATTCATAGACCAATTTTTCCATGAAGCAATGGAGATGCAAGTTCAGAGCTACTTAGCTTTTATGGTCAAGAGACTAATAAGAAAACACACACACCAACAAAAAAGAAATAAAAAAAAAATATCACAGCATCGATCTACACGAATGATACAACGACTGTCACACTGTCTCAGACATAGACCCCGTGAAATTGAATTCTCTGTGAAGATGTAATACACTTCCCCTTCATATCCAAAAATCCATTTGAAAGACTAAGCATACAATGTACATACCTTACTGATCAACAACTATGGGAAGACCTTAGAGCAATATTTGTGTTTCAAACCCCTTTTTCTTTTTTTTGTTATTTTGTGTTTTTACAGAAAACATTAATACCAAACTCTAGTTAATACTACTACATTGACTAGAAAAGTTCGCTTTTTTTTTATTTACAATGATAGTGTTAGGGTCAGTTTGCTCGCGGTTTCATGATTCTACTAAGTACTTGTTACATCCATCAGCATAAATATTAGATAACTCTGTCACACTGATCGAGACTTACTCACTACAAAAGTTAAATAAGAAGTAAATAACCAAAGCAAGCATAGCAAGTCCCCACTCATTACCTTGTGTTGTGGAAAACATCACTTGAAAAGCCAAGAAGATCAAAATAATAGACAACCATCCCCATCTTTTAAACTCATCTTCATGATCTCTCAACCTATAAACTCTGCTCTGCTGGTAATAATAATAATAATAATAGTTGTTGTTGTAACCTTGTAGAGAAGGTGCATAAATAATTGCCAAACATAATAACACTACGAGCAAAAGTGGACCAAAAAGGATTTTAAAAACAGTGTAAGTTAGTAGTATAACAATAAGAGATGTCAAGATTGATTGAGTAGTATAATATACAAACACAATGGCTAAAAGAGGGATGAAAAAATAAAAAGTGAAGTTTATATCTTCAATATCAAGGGCTAATGAGGTTCTTTCAATTATGTTTTGGCCATGGAGGAGTAAGCCTAGGCTGAGTACAAGAAGAAGAGGAACTAATGGAGAAGGCCCTTTAACCATATTTTCTACAAGGAAAATGGTGTCATAAGTTTCATCTTTTTATTTTTAATTTTGAGATAAAATGGAGTTGAGTGTATTCAAGAAATGGGATTAAAATAATAGGGTTGGAATAGGGTGGTTATGAATGAAGCTAAATGCTAAGGGGGTAGGCTTTTATTAGTTAGCTTAACTTTTTTGGTTATTGATCACCAACTTGACTTGTGTGGTATTGCTACTTTCACATATGTTATGACCTAAGCAAACGATTACATCTAACAATATCAAGGAAAAAGATAAATATTTTGTGTATGATATGTTATTCGTAGAAATATTAAAGGCACGTTTAGCACGTGGGAAAATATTTTTCTAAAAAACTGAGTGTTTATTTTTTATTTTTTGGTGTTTCGTAAATAAATAAAAAATTATTATCCAATTGTGGGGGGGTACACGGAGGGGTAAAGGTGCATCGAAAAAGTATTGAAGAGAGATGATTAGACAGGACATAGCGCAACTTCATATTATGTTTTATTCATTGTTTTTTTCTTGAATTTGATGCACTTGAGCTGAGGGACTTTCAAAAATAGTCTCTTCCCTATACGAGATAGTGGTAAAATCTTCGTACACTCTACCCTTCTAAAACCCCATTTGATGAAATTTTACTAGGTATGTTATTGTTGTCGCAAGAACATTTATATATTATATAGACAAACACTATGGGGTGGAGGTCGGGGAGGGGACGGGGTTATGATCTATGACACTAATGAAACTTTTTTTCCTCTATAATCATTTTCTTGATTAAAAAAAGAAAAAACTTGTTTTCTTAAAGAAAATATTCTGAGTAACATATATGGATCGACATTTTCATCAATCCCTAGACTATGTAATGTACTTTATCTGTTGGGTTACGAACAGACATTTTATCAGAAGTTTATAATCTTCTTTAGTGATGTATGCACAAATCGAACCCCGGCATTTCTTTAGTGACGTAAGAAACCCACTTGTTTTCTTGTTTTTTTGAGAAAACATTTCCCAACAAAATCTATTTCTATGAAAATTTCCTTCATATACCAACGCACCCCAAGAGTTATTTCTTTTTCCCAGAGTTTCCCTTCCCAAAAGGATAAAGGGAAGAACAAACTAAGAGGCCTTTTAATTGTCATTATGACATCTACATAGCTAGTGAAAAAAATCTATAGCAGGAGGTTCTATTGTCTTTATGCCATCTACATAGCCAGTGAAATTATCAACTATAGTAGGAGGCTTGCATTAATGTAATTGTTTGGTCTACACATCCAAACTAATAACATTCCAGGACCATACACATTGTCCTCTTTTGGCAATCTTCTGTCTCTTATTCCTAGGAGCTCTTCCTCGACTAGCAAGGTTTTCTCGAAAAACTCTATTTATTAGTGTTTAGTTGCATCATTGAGTTTGAAACCCTGAACAGACTGACAATGAAAAGCTGGAGGAAGGTGAGGATGACGTCTAAGTCATCATTTTTTATTGCCTTTACACCATTTACAGCTAGTGAAAATGTCAACTTTTCTTCAAGCCCAGAAAATGCACATTGAACAAGTTGTCAATGCCAGTGACAGTTTTAGGCTATCTTTTGCACTTCATACTCATGAGATATTTTAAGAGGTGATTCCTTTGAGACGGGCCTCTCTTCAGACCAGAGCTCTAGATTCACTGTTCCGGTACCCCAATGCACCATACATTTGTATACTTGATCGATGTTGAACCGATTGACTAATCCCAGACCAAGACATTTATCAACAAGCATCCATTCACCTGAAAAAGAATTCAAGAGAAGGCATCAACATGATAACACTGGTTCAAACATTGCAACCCTGATTTTACTCATGAACACTGAAGAAATTATCACCATGGCAACAACCAAGGGTGTGGCCAGCAGTCAATGGAGTGGTAAAAAACGTGGAAGACTGTTGGTTCAAACCATAGTAGAGACGAAAAACACTAGGTGATTTGTTTCCATCTGCCTAAGCCTAAGAGATCAGAATTACCCATTCTTTTGTATTTGTCGGGACACCACCACAACAACAACAACAACAAACCCAGTATAATCCCATAATGTAGGGTCTGGGGAGGGTAGAGTGTACGCAGACCTAACCCCCACCTTGAAAGGTAGAGCGGTTGTTTCCGAAAGACCCTCGACTTTAAGAGAGGACAAGATAAAAGGTCAGATATGGGCAAACATATAGAAAACAAGATGAAAACAGGAATAACAAAAGGGAAAGTCGTGGTAGAGTGGTACGGAAAGAAGGAGGCATAACTACAATAAATAAATAAATAAATAAATAAGATAAGATAAGATAGATAAGACAGTCAAAGTACAACGGCGCCACAACTATAAACAGCAATACAATGCAGAAATCAAAAGGCAATAAACAATGAGCAGAACTACAACTACTATGGTGCAAAAGATGAATCACTTAGCCTTTAATCCTAATCTGAGTCCTCCACAAAGGAAATTATAGTGCGCTAATGCGCCTACTAATAGGGTAGGATAACGCGACTATGTACTAGCCTTCTACCCGAATGCGGGTCCTCCACACTCCTATCTAAGGTCATGTCCTCGGTAAGCTGTAACTGCGCTATGTCTTGTCTAATCACCTCTCCCCAATATTTCTTCGGCCTACCCCTACCTCTTCTGAAGCCATCCATGGCCAACCTCTCACACCTCCTCACTGGGGCATATGTGTCTCTCTTCTTCACATGCCCAAACCACCTAAGTCGCATTTCCCGCATCTTGTCTTCCACTGAGGCCACTCCTACCTTATCCCGAAATGCCTCGTTTCTAATCCTGTCGCTCCTGGTATGCCCACACATCCATCTCAACATTCTCATCTCGGCTACTTTCATCTTTTGGACGTGAGAGACCTTAATTGGCCAACACTCCGCCCCATATAACATAGCCGGTCTAACAACCACTTTGTAGAACTTGCCCTTAAGTTGTGGTGGCACCTTCTTGTCACAGAGCACCCCGGAAGCGAGCCTCCATTTCATCCACCCTGCCCCAATACGATGTGTGACATCGTCGTCAATCTCCCCGCTGCCTTGCATGATAGACCCCAGGTACTTGAAACTACCTTTCTTTTGGATGGCCTGGTCACCAAGCATAACTTCCGCGCCAACCTCATGGGGTGTCTCATTGAACTTGCACTCTAAGTACTCTGTCTTGGTTCTACTCAGCTTAAACCCTTTAGACTCCAAGGTGTGTCTCCAATCCTCCAGCTTAGCGTTAACTCCGCTACGAGACACCAGCGTTATAAAAAAAGATTACCGCAAAGGCAAAAGCAGAAACAGGCTAAATAGGTGAACATGCAAATAGATGATTGAAGAAAGCAACTCATATCAAACATTGCAGCTAAAACCCTTCATTCAAATTGATTTGAGTCTTCAGCATACATTCTGGAAAAGCATGTGTCCTTCAAATGTTAGCAGGAGATGCTTAGACATTTTACTTGTAGCTTTACTCTTTCCCTATTTGATAAATGACATTCTGGCAAGCTTCTAATCCCCACTTCTTAAGGTGTCTGAATAGGCCAAGGTAATGCATCTCCGTGTCCCTTTCAATATCTTCCTCCAGCTCTTACATGAAGTTTAAATAGATGAAACTGATGAAGAGGGAATAAGCATGAAGAAAGACCAAATGGGGAGAATATTTCTGAATTCCTGGAACAGGGAATGATAACAAGTTTCTTACTAGAAGTCTTGAACATCGACCGGTAACTCGTGCAATTTGTGCACTTTCCTTCATTTGGAATCTTCCCATAAATAGCTCCCAATTTGTGTTTTCCATTCTTCCAGTCCCGTCTCACTACTACTACCCTAAAGAAGCAAGACCTGGTGAATTCACTAGTCTTACTAAGGTACCATACTAATTCAAAATCTGGTCCAATCTCACATAAATTTACATATATTGACATGCCTATACCACAACCAAGTTCAGGCCATCCACTATAATCTACTTTTACTTCCTGCTATGCTTTTAGATAATTGAAATGGTTTGTGCAAAAAATGTATCCAAGGAAAACAGGTTTCCTCAGAGTAATATGAAAACAAAATATGTGAGGCAAAAAAAAAAAAAGCAGTCCAGGTGAGCAAGAGTAGAATGTACCCTTTGGGCGAACATCTCCTTCAAACACTTGTTCTCCAGATTCTGGCCAAAGTTCATGCTTGGACCCATTGATGGAGGTAAAGGACACATATGATTCCATTGGGTTCAGCAATGTGAACATTGGATGCACACGCAAGCACACAAGCCTACCAATACAATAAAATGTATTGAGATGCCAACAGCCATCAGAAATAAGAGGGAATGAATTAAATTGAGGCTCTAGACCATATAAAGGGGAGAGAGAGCATCTTTCAACCAGCTACTATGAACATGACCACAAACAAGAAAATTGACCCAAAAAATAATTCTTTTTGTTAAAACCTCATATGCAACTTGTAACAGGCTTTCAACGAAAAAATAATTTATGTTGAAAAACTAGGCATCACATTTTGGGACAACTCAAAAAGTAAGCTCAATTTTGGATAGAGCAATGCAGATTTCTTTTCAGTTAATAAGATAAGAAAATGTTAAGACAACTTAAGCAATCATTTGAATATAATCTAAATGGAATCTACATAACAAACTAAAATTGATGGAAAATACCAGGGCTTCCCATGGATTGGCCCAGACCATATTAGGTGATAAATAAGTCATATTGACAAAGTCTACAACTTCATTAGTAAATAGGACATGCAAAAGTTGTGATCTACGAGATTCCAAACCATACAGTACCAGTAAGCTATGTTGCTCGGACTCTCCAAAAATGTTGCCGCACCATGTCAGATCATGCAAAAATGCACTACTTTTTGAGAATACGACATGCACATGGCAACAATTTTGAAAAGCCCAGCAACATAGCCAGTAAGAAAATCAATATTTCAACAGGTGGTTATTAGAGATACTACAAGTAGTTTTCAATAATAAAATGTAGAATAGAACAGACCTAGAAAATCCTCCAGAACCAGCACCAACTCCACGAGCTACAATTCCAGAATCAATGCGGAAAACCTTGGAGTTGTCTTTTGGCATAGATATATATCGCTCCACAACTAATCCTCCACCTATATCACCTTCCAGCCTAAGAGACTCTGATTCTCCTTCCTGTTCCAGATCTAGTCTGTGAAAGAGGAAGAATTACAGTGAACAACAGAGACGAAAAAGTCCCCGTGTTGAAATATACAATAATGAAATCAAAACTCTAACTTTAGTACTAAAAAGAATACAACAACAACAACATACCCAATGAAATCCCACAAGTGGGGCCTGGAGAGGGTAGAGTGTACGCAGACCTTACCACTACCTCACAAAGATAGAGAGGCTGCTTCCGAAAGACCGTCAGCTCAAATGTATCAACCCCAAATAAGAGAAAAAAGTAATAGATATAGCATAGGCCATAACGGCTAAAATGAAGAGCAATATAAATTCTAGACAAAAACAATAGCAGCAGCAAAATAATGTGATAATCGAAAAGCAATAACAACACAACTATAATGGCACGACTAGTCCTATGACCAACCTTAAACAATCATAGGGAGGACAACATTCTATCCCTACTAGCCTTCTACCCTAATACGCGACTTCCACTCCTTTTTATCTAAGGTCATGTCCTCGGTGATATGAAGTTGCGTCATATCCTTTCTAATCACCTCTCCCGAATACCTTTTTGGTCTACCCCCACCCCTTCGCGTACTCCCTAAATCCAACCACTCGCACCTCCTAACTGGGACGTCGACACACCTCCTCTGCATATGCCCAAACCATCTCAGTCTCGTTTTTCTCATCTTGTCTGCCACAGAGGTCACTCCCACCTTCTCCCAAATAACCTCATTCCTAATCTTGTCGCTCCTAATATGTCCACACATCCATTTCAACATCCTCATCTCCGCAACATGCATCTTCTGAACATGTAAGTTCTTGACTGCTCAACACTCCACCCCATATAACAAAGACAGTTGAACCACCATTATGTAGAACTTACCTTTAAGTTTAGGTGGGTATCTTCTTATCACACAGTACTCCAGAGGCAAGCCTCTATTTCATTCAAGCAGACCCGATGAGATGTCCCTACTACTCTAGATGATAGACCTAAGATATTTAAAGCTTTCTCTCTTGGGAATAGGTTGAGTGGCAAGCCTCACTTCCATGTCCTCTTCATCCATCGCAACACCGAATTTGCACTTCAAGTATTCTGTTTTGGTCCTGCTCAATTTGAACCCTTTGGACTCTGGAGTTTGTCTCCAAACCTCCAACCTATCATTAACTCTGTCCCGTGTCTCATCAATCATCCGCAAATAGCATACACCATGGAACCTCCTCCTGAATAGACCATGTCAGCTCATCCATCACCAAGGCAAAAAGAAAAGTGTAGTCCCATCTCAACAGGAAAATGCTCCAAGTCACCTCCCATTGTTCTAACCTGAGTCTTGGCTCCATCATACATGTCTTTTATCGCCCTAATATACACCATCGGGACACCATTAGCCTCCAGACCTCCAGAGGACATCCCTCGAAACTGTCATAGGTCTTTTCAAGATCATTGAGCACCATATGAAGATCCCTCTTTCTTTCCCTATATTTCTCCATCAATCTCCGCATAAAATGAATTGCTTCGGTAGTCGACTGCCCCGGCATGAATCCAAACTGATTCTCTAAAATGGACACTCCTCTCCTCACCCTCATCTCCACCACTCTTTCCCAAATCTTCAGTGTGGCTTAGCAATTTGATACCCCTGTAATTATTATAGTTTTGGATAACACCTTTGTTCTTGTATAATGGAACCATTGTACTTCACCTCCATTCGTCGGGCATCTTAGCTATCTTCAAAATAACATTAAACAACCTAGTCAACTACTCTATACCTGCCGTGTCAGTGTTCTTCAAAAAATCCATCAGAATCACATCGGGCCCAATCGCACTCCCCCTTCTCATCCTACTAATAGCATGTCTAACCTCCTCAACCCTAAAACACATGCGGTACCCAAAATCCCGAAGACTACAAGAGCGCGCCAAATCACTTAGCACAATGTCTCTGTCCCTTTTTTCATTTAAGAATTTATAAAAGTAAGCTTGCCACATTTGCTTAACAGAGGTCTCGTCTACTAGCACTTAACCTTTCTCGTCTTTGATGCACTTCACTTGATCGAAGTCGTGAGCTTTTCTCTCTCGATTTTGCAAGCCTATACAATTTCTTATCCCTACCCTTTTGTCCTTTGTTCGACATATAAGCATTCAAAAATTGTCGTCTTAGCTCTCGTGATAACAAACTTTGCTTTTGTCTTCGCCGTCTTATAGATATCCTTAAGCCTCCACTTCTCATCCTCATCCACACACTCCAACCACTTCGTATAGGCAACCTTCTTAGCTTTCAGGTTGCCTTAAACTTCTCCATTCCACCACCAATCTCCTTGACGACCACCAAAGATTCCTCTCGATACCCCTAGTATCTCAGTAGCTTCTTTTCTAATGCAACCAGCAATCATGTCACACATTTGTTCACATCCCCGCTACTACTCCAACCCCCCAAACTAATCAAATTCTCCCCCATCTCCCGAGAAAGGGTAGGAGTCGGTCCTCCCCCATCTAATCATCGGTCGATCATAAATGATTTTCTTCCTCCTATCCCTCTTAATCTCCAAGTCCATCACAAAAGCCTATGTTGGGTAGTAACATTATCACTCGAAACAACCTTGCAATCTTAAAAAGGCCTGTATCACCCTTCCAAAGGAGTAAGTAATCTATTGAGTCTTAGCTACCGTGCTACCAAAGGTAACCAAGTGATTTTCCCTCTTCAAAAAACACGAGTTAGCTGTAACCAACTCAAAGGCAAAGCAAAATCCAAGAGTGAAGCCCCACCACCGTTCCTCTCCCCAAAACCAAAGCCTCCGTGGACATAATCAAACTCACTATAAATTGTACCGATATGACCATTGATATCTCGACCAATGAAAATCTTTTCGGTGCCCGATATACATCTCACTACCTCATCCAAATGCTCCCAAAAGAGCTTTTTGACTTCCTCATTCAGGCCCACACGAGGAACATAAGCACTAACAACGTTCACAATAAGCCTAGCGATAACTAGCTTAATTGTCATCATCCTATCACTGATCCTCTTAACCTCCACCACAAACTCCCTAAGATCTCCGTCAACTAGAATACCTACTTTATTTCTATCCCTTACACCTCCTGAGTACCACAATTTAAACCCGTCCACATCCCGAGTTGTGGTACCTACCCACCTAGTCTCCTGAACACAAGCTATATTAATCTCTCTTTTTAAGACTCTTCACTCTCTATGAACTTCCCTATAAGTGACCCTATGTTCCACGATCCAACTCTCAACTTAAGAAAACTCGTCCCCCTCTTACCACTATTTCCCCTCGCCACCGACCCCACTTGAAGACATGACCCTAGTTCACCATCAGTCCCCATAGCCACTAAATAGGATATGAACTACAAAGTGATATACTGAGAACAATTACAGTAAAAATGTAGAATACAGCAATCAAAAAGATACAAGCAACGAGATAATAGTAGACAGAATAATAAAATGTAGAATAGAGACAATGAACAATAACTAATAAGCAAATACAAGAAATCAAGAACAATAACAATAAGTGAAGAAAGAGAAAAGAAAATCAAGAACAACAATTGTAAGCAAAAAAGTCAAGAACAATAGGCTGCCAGAACTAACTCAAACTGATTGAGAAAGTATTATTAGAAGATGAACTGGTGCACAAGAAATCAAAAAGACAGAACCTGGAACAGAAGACAGTCACCGGAAAGACGTCGGCGTCAGCAGTGGCAGCGACGTGAGATCTGGAAACCCTTCACCGGAGAAAGATCGGAGAAAGATTCTGATCGGAACCCTGGATGTTGCCGAAAATGTTTGGACGTTGCCGGAATCTGCTGGAAGCTGTCGGAAATTGGTAGATCTAGTTCAGATCTTGACAGATCTATTTCGCCGGGAAAAGAAAGGAGACGAAAAACTCCTCCGAAAAAAATAAAGAAGAAGAATTTCACCGGAGAAGAAAGATCAATTTTGTTCCGTCATACTGTCACATACATTGAAGGATTAAGTTACATAGAGTAATGAATTGTTATAATTAATTAAAGAGGATCTGGAAACAATTGCAGCTCCGGCGAAGCTCCAAAGCTCCGGCAGTCAGATTCTCTCTCGATTTAATTTTGTTTTAAATCTTGAGAAATATTCAGATCTGTTCTATTCTTACTTCTAATTATTGTTATCATTTTGGGTCTTGGGTTTCCGGATCTGTTTCTTTTTGGTTGATTTAATTTTGTTCATTATGTTATTCTTCTGTTGAAATTCATTTTTCTCCATTATAGTTTATTATTTGTTGCTTCAATTTCTATTATTGTTCCACTGTCATTAATGTTTGGGCTGCTACCATTTTCTACCGTCGTTTCAAAACCCTAGAATTTGAATACTCAAAGGATCCGGGCTCCATTGGGGTCAGCTTCAACATTTGCACCCTTTTGGCTCAACAAGGAAAAGAGCAGAGAAGACACTTGAGTCCCATCCCAGATCCGCCGAAAAGGCTCTACTTCTTCTTCTCTTCTTCTTCTTCTTCTTCTTTAGTGTTGTTTTGCAGGTATAGCTGACCTCCAAGTTGACTGCAAGACTATATCATCGAGATAAAGCTTCAATTAATTTCTGGGTCTTGAAGATTTCGACGACAATCAGGTTCATTCCGACTGAAGTTGATACCTCCGGTTCTCATATCTTTTATCTTTTTCATATCTATTTTTTTGTTCATACACTTGTAGGTACATTTTGCTGACTTTAGACCTTTGAATAATCTATTTGAATAATTTATTAGCTCGCTCGCGTTTTCGTGGCTTTGGATAGTGATGGTAGACTAGGGTCATGTTCTCGCTTTGGGACGGGGACGGGGACGGGAATGGAGACGGGACCGAGGGTAAGGAGGGGTAAGTGGGTTAATGGAGTGTCTAAACTGAGAGTAGGTTCTTGGAACATTGGGACGTTAACGGGAAAGTCCATAGAGCTAGTTAAAATTCTAAAGAAAAGGAAGATTAATATAGCTTGTGTCCAAGAGACTAAATGGGTAGGCTCTAAAGCTAAGGAGGTAGACGGGTACAAGCTTTGGTTCTCTGGTAGATCGAAGTATAGGAATGTGGTAGGCATTTTAGTAGACAGTGATTTAAGGGACCAGGTTGTGGATGTTAGGAGAGTCACTGATAGGATGATGTTGATTAAGGTGGTCGTTGAAGGAATCACGTTGAACATTATTAGTGCTTATGCGCCGCAAGCGGGCTTAAGCAAGGAGGATAAGAAGCGCTTTTGGGAGGATTTGGATGAGTTAGTGGGAAGCACACCACCTACTGAGAAGCTTTTTGTAGGAGGGGATTTCAATGGGCACATTGGGTCTATTTCAGGAGGGTATGATGATGTGCATGGAGGCTTTGGCTTCAGGGACAGAAATGGATGAGGAGTTTCACTTTTGGATTTCGCAAGAGCTTTTGGGTTGGTGATAGCCAATTCGAGTTTCCCTAAGAAAGAGGACCACTTGATAACCTTCCGTAGTTCCGTGACTAAGACTCAGATAGATTATCTACTCCTTAGGAAGGATGATAAAGCTCTGTGCAAAGACTGTAAGGTCATTCCAATCGACAACCTTACAACCTGACCTAAGCTCTTGGTGATGGATTTAGGGATCAAGATGACGAGGGAGAAGAGGGTAGGGGATGACCGACCTAGGATCAGATGGGGGAGTTTGACCACGGCTAGTGCCCTAGAGATGGGAGAGAAATTGAAGGATATGGTAGTCTGGGATAGTAACGGGGATGCGAACAGTATGTGGGATAGGACAGCTAGTTGTATTAGGGTTGTAGCAATGGAAGTGTTGGGAGTCTCGACAGGTAGTCGTAGTCGACATCGAGGGGACTGGTGGTGGAATGGAGAAGTGCAAGGGAAGGTGGAAGCAAAGAAGATGGCGTATGCGAAGTTGATAGAAAGCAAGGATGAGGTGGAGAAGTGGACGAATGGGGAACTTTATAAGATAGCGAGGAAGGAGGCGAAATCGGCGATTTTGACGGAAAAAACGAAAGCTTTTGAACGTATTTATGCTGAACTAGAAAAGAAAGGCGGGGATAGGAAATTGTTCAGACTAGCCAGGGCGCGGGAGAGAAAGGCACGCGATGTGGATCAAGTGCAGTGCATTAAGGACGAGCATGAAAAAGTATTGGTAGACGAGACCCTCATTAAACAGAGATGGCAGTCCTACCTCCATAAACTCTTGAATGAAGAAGGGGACAAAGAGATTGTGTTGGGAGATTTGGAACATCCAGGGAGGCATCGTGATTTTGGGGGTTGCGGGAGTATTACAGTCGAGGAGGTTAAGGGTGTTGTTCGTAGGATGCGCTGGGGAAGAGAGACCGGACCTGACGAGGTTCCTGTGGAATTTTGGAAGAGCGCGAGCTCGCTAAGTTTGGAGTGGCTGACTAGGTTATTTAATGTCATCTTTAAGACGGCAATGATGCCCGAAGAATGGAGATCGAGCGTAATGATCCCTCTATACAAAAATAAGGGGGATGTCCAGAGTTGCAACAACTATAGAGGTATCAAGCTTCTAAGTCATACTATGAAAGTGTGGGAAAGAGTGGTAGAGATGAGGTAAGGAGAGACGTGTCTATTTCGGAAAACCACTTCGAATTTATGCCGGGACGCTCAACTACAGAAGCCATCCATCTTATGAGGAGACTGGTGGAGCAGTACAGGGAGAGGAAGAGGAACTTGCATATGGTATTCATCGACCTAGAAAAGGCCTATGATAAAGTGCCACGAGAGATACTATGGAGATGTTTGGAGGCTAAAGGTGTACCTGTGGCATACATTAGGGAGATCAAGGACATGTACGAGGGTGCCAAAACCAGGGTAAGGACAGTCGGAGGCGACTCAGAGCACTTTCCAGTTGCGATGGGGTTGCATCAAGGATCAGCTCTTAGTCCGTTTTTATTTGCCTTGGTGATGGATGGATTGACGTGACAAATTCAAGGTGAAGTGCCATGGTGTATACTTTTTCGCGAACGACATAGTCTTGATCGATGAGACTCGTAGCGGAGTCAACGCTAAGCTAGAGGATTGGAGACAGACCTTGGAGTCTAAAGGGTTTAAGCTGAGTAGGACCAAGACAGAGTACTTAGAGTGCAAGTTCAGTGAGACACCTCAGGAGGTTGGCGCTGAAGTTAGGCTTGGTGACCAGGCCATCCTAAAGAAAAGTAGTTTCAAGTATCTTGGATCTATTATGCAAGGCAGCGGGAGATTGACGATGATGTCACACATCGTATTGGGGTAGGGTGGATGAAATGGAGGCTCGCTTCTGGTGTGCTATGTGACAAGCAGGTGCCACCATAACTTAAAGGCAAGTTCTATAAAGTGGTGGTTAGACTGGCTATGTTATATGGGGCGGAGTGTTGGCCAGTTAAAGTATCTCACGTTCAAAAGATGAAAGTTGCTGAAATGAGAATGTTAAGATGGATGTGTAGTCATACCAGGAGCGACAAGATAAGAAAAGAGGCTCCTGGTTTGGGCACGTGAAGAGGAGAGACACAGATGCCCCAGTGCGGAGGTGTGAGAGGTTGGCCATGGATGGTTTCAGAAGAGGTAGGGGTAGGCCGAAGAAGTATTGGGGAGAGGTGATTAGACAAGACATGGCGCAGTTACAACTTACCGAGGACATGACATTAGAGAGGAGAGTGTGGAGGACCCACATTAGGGTAGAAGGCTAGTTCATAGTCTCGTTGTTCTTCCTTGTTAGTAGGCGTATTAGCGCATTATAATTCTTTGCAGTCTGTTTTCTATTACAATCTATTACTTTTTGTACCTTGATTGCTCTATTGTATCTGGGTTGCTTTCGTTATTTGCTTAGCTTTGAACTTTTTATCCTTATCTGACTTCTTTTATGATTTTACTGAGCCGAGGGTCTTTCGGAAACAGCCGTCCTACCTTGGTAGGAGTCAGGTCTGCGTACACTTTACCCTCCCCAGACCCCACATGTGAGATTTCACTGGGTTGTTGTTGTTGTTGTTATAGAGAGGGAAATAAGACCTTAGCTAGAGAGACAACTTGTGTTCGCCAGAGTAGAGATCGAAGAAGTTTGCTGGAGAAAGAGCAAGTTATCGGTGGAGCAAAAGAACCCGTTATCCGAAATGAAATTCCATAAATTATTACCATATAAGACCAAATTGAACTGCTCTATGAGATGGGGAAAACATGAAGTGCAAAAGCATAATCACACAAAAGCTTTTCGACGACGTCATATCTGATCAAGTTCTATCGTGCATTGGATACAATTTTTGAGAAATATATGCCCCTTTTTCAACGTGAAAAAAATCATCAATTTTCCAAGTCTCTTATTCATATCAATAACTAGAAACCATCACCCAACACTATCCTTCAAATCCATTTTCACTCAAAAATGATTAACATATCAGAAGCCAAACACTTGACCCTTCCTGATATTTGAAACAATACACCAATTCTCTAAAAAATGAGACTAAGGAAATTCACAAGAAGATATTTTCAAAAATTATAGTAATATCTCCTGGATTTGAGTCAAAAACAATCCAGATAATTTCATTACTTCAGGAAAGACACTCTCTGACGATTGATTTCCTCCATACAGGGAGCCGCTTGAGAAGTATAACGATCAAATAAATTGTTTGACAGACTAATCCTACAACTTTAAAAATTCTGGTTCGCTTTTCCCTGCTTCCAAATCAGTAATTCATTTCTAAGTATAAAAAAAAGGGCAGCCCGGTGCACTAAAGCTCCCGCTATGCGCAGGGTTCGGGGAAGGGCCCGACCACAAGGGTCTATTGTACTCAGCCTTACCTTGCATTTCTGCCAGAGGCTGTTTCCAAGGCTTGAACCCGTGACCTCCTGGTCACATGGCAGCAACTTTACCAGTTACTCCAAGACTCCCCTTCTTGCATAACTTTATATCAGGATCTAAGTATATCCAAAGAAAACTAAATTTCAGACCTAGTTTCCCTATGCCTTCCAGGATTTACAGAACCAAGTTTACCCTACAAGGCTGCAGGTTTTTGTCTTTCACATTTCAATGGGGAGTATAAAAGGAACTCCACCTTAGCCAGATTTCAGTTCAATCCCAACAACGGCTCCTTTTATATTATGTTCACTCATGCTTTTCATTGCTTTCACATTTTGGAGCCATTAAGTTTGACGTTCAGCTACACTTTCTTTCTTTCTTCTGGACCACAGGACATGCACAACTATCTATTAGGTGAGGGGATAAAGTCTCCTTTATAATTGAATCTCAAAAGATTTACCATTTTATCCAACGAAAATAGGAAACTTGAATTCACACATGCAGCATTTTCAGTTTTCCATTTTTGATCAATGAAGAATAAACATAGTATTGCTAGAACTAAAAGGGGCAGCCCGGTGCACTAAAGCTCCCGCTATGCGCGGGGTCCGGGGAAGGGCCTGACTAATTAATACTAATTACTTTCCTCTGTTACCAAATAGAAACTATTTGAAACATGCTACATAAGGAACTTCTTGTTTACTTACTCAATAACTGAATATTCCTCAGTACATCCAGCTGATCTGTATTCACAACCACTATATTCTTCGTACCCATTTATTTCCACCCGGCTATGAAGCCATTGAGTTCCTGTTACAAGGAAATAGATGAATAAGACGGTATAAATAATCAACGTTTCTTCTGATATCAATATTTTAATCAAGCTTATAGGTTTCCAAACATTAAGAAAACAGGGGAGAAATCTAGTTGGACAGAAATGCCAGTACAGATAAGAGAAAAAAAGATGAGAACTCAAACAGTAATGCTTTATATAGCAAAACAAAGGATAAAAATGTTTAACAATGAAAGGCTCTTTCACCAGATAGAAATATGGGAAGACCATTTCTCAACTCAAACCTTGTTGTATAAATAACCGAGGAAGGACAAGAGAAACACCGGTCAGATAGCGAAAGATTATAAGTTGATTAAACTGGTGCTAGTTTATAATGTAATCAAAATCTTAACTTGTTTGTTGTGGAAAAGATTCTAGAGAAACGAATTGTTGGTAGTATAAAAAACAATAAGTGAGCATGTGTAGTTTAGATTTTGATTAAATTATCATTTCGGACTAGTGGACGACTTAAAGAACTTCCCATGATATTTAACTTGACCTATTTAAGTAGTGTCCAAACACTTTTCAGTGAACAGATCCACTAATGAACATATGAATAAGCTTGATGAATACCAGCAAAAACGCAAAGAAAGTGAAAGGTTATCGAATTACTGAAGAAAAAAGAACTAAGGAGCTCATAATACCTGAAGGAATATGGTCCATAGAAAGGATTCTACCACCTATCCAAGGGACCACTTTCAGCTCCCAATCACCACTCTTCAGAACAACTGGGGTCCTTGAAAGTTCTACTCCTTTATGTCCAGAGACAGTTTCCACGTCTGGTATACGTTTAGCACTTTCTGAAATTAATTTACAACATGGAAACAAAACTTTCTTTAAGTTTTAAAACAAAAGAAAACTGCACCGAAAGAAGTTGAACTGAAAAGGATAAGATTTCCTAGAATAGGTAGACATATAAAACAGACAATATAAGTAAAGAACCCCAATTATTCTGCAAATCTGTGAGTGTGATTATTGGAAAACCAGCTGCTTAGTTCTCGTTGATAGAGAACACATGCATTCAACAGATGATAGAGGTCCCAAGTAGCGGTTTCAAAATAAATCCTCACACAACTCAGGCCTCATCACCCTGAAAAACATGAAAAATGGAAGACCTGCAAAAGATTTCCCTTGAATCCTCCTTCAAACCCCCCATGTTTTCAAGATTTACTATTCAAGGCTGATGCAGCAATCACTCAATCTATCTGATTACCAACAGCAGCAGCCAGAACAGACGTAGAATTTCGGATCAGAAATTAAAATGTTTTTTAATAAGTGAGACATTAAATATGTACCGTAAAGTTGGTAGTCATTTCAGGCATCTATGAGTGATACATTAAAAGAATTTGGAAAATCCTTACCAAATAATGTTTTTAGATGTAACTGGAACCTAATGATTGTTTCAGATCATCTCTTTTTCTTATACCTAAATATAGAATTCTAATAAAAGCAGCAACATTGTGGCATTCTATTGTGCATCTGCATACAGCACGGACGAAGCACCACAAATGGGTGATGCCAGTGTTGACATTAAAGAATTATAATAAAAGTTCTAGGACATGCTTTTTGTGTTGAACAGAAACAACAGAAAGCGTTCAGTGGGAGCAGGTGTCTGGTATGGGTACTACTTTTAAACAGCGCTGTGCAAGTCCAACAAAGAGTTGTGCAGTAAGTTAGAGAGAGAACAAAAGATTACAAAAAAGTGAAGCTGGACGAGTGGAAGAGCTGGTTTACCGAGACGATTTCTGTACTTCTCTTCACTTTCAGAAACCAAATTTGATACATCAGTTTCTGATGGCATTGCTAATAGTATAATCTCTCCATCGGAACCCCAAGCATCAAGCTGGATAAGGACATCCATAGCAAACAAACTTCAATTAAACACGTCTGTCTTAAATGGTCTCTCTCTTTTTCCTAAAGCTAAATATATGTGAGGAAGGAGGAAACATACCATAGCACCTTTACCCAGCAATATCACAACATGCAATCGGCGATTTGGCCTTCTCCAATTTCCTTCTGTTTTGGAGACTTGCACAGTAACAACAGAAGACTGAAGCTCAGCAACATATGTAGTCAAAAGATATCCACCTTGGCTATATTCATATCCATCACCATCATCTTCGAAAAGAAGACCTTCAGCTTTACCTGAAATTGCAAAATTATGGGTGATGCTGACTGCTGTAGCTGCTAAAGAACTCTCTTTCCACATACAGGAGAAAGAAAAAGAGTCTCGGAGAATTTTAAAGTCTTTCTCTTGGCTTGATTCAACACCAATTCCCTCAATCTCAGTGCACTCTTCCCATTATCCCCCAAATTCCACCAGTGTCCTAGCTCTATCATTCTGATTCAGGATAACTTATCCTACAACGTCCCGCAAAAAAAAAAAACATTCTTCCTAGCCCTACTTCTCTAACTTTATTGAATTTTACAGAATTAAGAACCGTCATCTCATGATAAATTGATAATTTCATGAATCCTTCCCTTTTATCAAGTAAAATAACTTTTAATCTCTTTCTTTTTGTTCAATAAGTCTTTTGATTGATCTTTCTATGTGTTATTCATATTCTGAAATGCAACTTCAAAAATTTGGAACACTTTTGAGGTTTCCTCTAAATCTAGTTTTATATTCTAACGGCATTAAGAATTTGTATTCTAAAATGAATTAATTAGTTTAATTAGAAAACTTAGTTGACTTTGGCACTCAAGAAATGAAATAGGACAAATTGGGATGGAAAAAGTAAGATGAGATTCCTGATAATAGCTAAACCTAGTTAACCATAATTTACCCGGAAAAAATTTGGGAGTAGACTATATTACTATGACTTAAAAGATAGAAATTTACCATTTTCATCCAAGGCAATGAGTAATGTTAAATCATCACTAGGATTAGCTTGACCCACATGCTGATAAAGTGGACCGACAGGGATGATTGATCCACCACGCAAATATAGTGCAGGTAAATCCTAAAAAATTGAAAGAAGTAAAAACAGAGATAATCAAAATCAAATTAAAATAGTGATAATGTGAGTGCTAAATCCAGTTCCCAAGTATAAATACCGGATGTGAATCGTCAAAATCAAAACTCAACCAAATGCCTCGTGGTAGTTTGTGATGAACTGTACCCAATTCCTCATCACGCTGAGTGCTGCTCAAGTACAACATGAGTTAGTATATGCATACACATGACAGATTAAGCCATTCACATTGATCCATAAATATGGAAATAAGCAGCCAAACAAAGTAAATATTGATCAGGTTAGGCTAAATGAACCAACTTTCTCCATCTGAAGTCTCAATTCTCAACTGCATAATAAAGAAATTAGCTAGCAATATCTCGTTCACACTTCTAGATCAGTCACCTCTATGCATGCCAATTGCCTAGTGAATATGAGGTGCTTGAAGGAGGTCATGTGGGAAGTGAAATTTGAACATTAAATCACTTGATCATTGGTTGATAAGCAAATCTATGAAATAGATAACAGACCATGTTGCTTAGACAAGGATAATTGTTGCCTTATTATATGGAGATCCTTGTATAGTCAAGGTGGTGTAAGGTATCTAGCAGTCTGATTTTGAGACAAAATCCAACCAGACGCATGAAAGAAAGGGGTTTTGCATGATAGAGTTAGTATCGTCTCTAAAACCTGATACCAGACAACTAATAAAAGAAATTGTCTGTTAGGCTTATAGTTGTTGGAACAAAAAGTAGACCACAAGAGCCTGTTATATACAACATAGTTGAATATGTAATATCCTAACTGTTTCCTAACCATAATAAGGGCCGACCTTTCTTTTTATCTCTTCTGATAACATTTGCATAGCCACCTACTGGAACAGGCAAAAAAGTTTGGTTTTCCCTTAATCTACTTTATGGATTAAAATGACAAACAAAAAGATATGCCACCTATGAAGTTGACTGATAGACTTTGAGGAATATTAGCAATGGGTATATTGTAGAATGCAAACAAAGGAAACCACCTATGCAGAATTCTACAGTCACCTATTACTGCATCTGTGAAGAAAAAAGAATTAAACCTTGCATATATAAGAATTGGTCCCAGCAAAAACGAGTTCTCAAGTTTCCTCAACTCAGGGTCTATTGGATCTGCAAGAGTAAGCAACAGATTACTACAAAATTGATGTTGTTCATTTTAACAGTAATAGATTTGATACTATTGATATGGAAAGTAATCAAAAGAAACAAATGATCAAAAAGAAACCAAAATCCTCAAATAGAAATGTCTAATTTGTAATTCTCAGATTAAGTAACTTGCACAAAGGCCACAACCATAGACCAACCTTTCGATTTTTGGGCATTACAGAAACAAATGAGAAATTCCTAAAAAAGACAACTAACATTTGAAAACTCCATTCAAATGATTAACCTGCCAAAACTCCATAAAACCTATATAATTTGACTATCTTGTCCAATATCAGTCATGCTTTCATGAACATTTATTGTGGAGCTAAATAAATTTTGAGTTATGAGAAATTTACCAGCGAAAAAGATAGGAGCAGCCACCGGAGTACCCCTCGTGTGTGCTAAGTAAAAGAGAGTGTAAATGTGCGGTAAAAGACGGTAGCGCCGCTCCAATGCCAAGCGGCAAACTTCCTCGCACTGTTAAGATGTAAGGTCCCAAGTCAAATCAGAAATTCTACATACAGAGAAGACGTGAAAAAGTATACTATTATTCTAGTTAGTTATCTTGAAGACACTTAAAGAAACTAGAGTAATCCAGTGTGCACAATTTAGCTATATCAAAATATATCGTCTTCATCAATTTCCTTGAGTGAACATGACAAAAGGGAGATCACCCATCCACAAGGGGAATGTCAACAAAAAAGAGTGCTATTAGCACAACTACACCAATCATCAACCCATACTTCAGTAAAATGAGATAAACAGAAACTGAAGTATATCAGGAGCAGAGAGTACATCCGCAATCAATAATGTGTCCTCTTTCTTTTTTTAAGATACCATTCAACGAGATGAAGAGATGGAACTCTTGACAAAACCATCTAAAAAGCAATGGTTAACTATTCAAACGTACATACAGTTATAAATTCACTTTTCTCCAAGAACCAACATACTAAACTTGCATCAAAAGTGTAAGAACTAATGCAAATAAAATGGCTATCTTACCCCATTTAAATGGAACGCAATTCAATATTTACAAATGGTGTATCAAATCCGTTAGGGTGATTGTACGGATTTGTATCTCCAGAGTTAATAATTGGGATTTGTTCCTCCAGACTCTAGAGTGATCGCCGGTTATTTGTATATTTAATTACTTAGAGATGTCCTAGAAAAGAATTTCATATAACTAAGTGAGAAGAATCGTAATCATCCATGCAATCAAATGCATAACGAAATCACATTTCTCTACATGGTATCCAGATAATACATGTGAATTACAATCGTATCATTGTCATGAGACTGGTCTTATAAAATCTACATGTTTGAAGCTTCAGAATAAGGATAAGAATATTTGAGACTTGATTAACCATTGAAATTATAACAGACATTGAGAGAGTGCATGCACATGAGGAAATGAATGAGTATAACTTGAAAACTTAAACTCCCATCAGGGACCAGGTTACACTCTGAAACATATGCAGAACTTTGATATTTTTTGAGAATGAAACATAAGCAGAACTTTGATATTTGACATAATCAAATGGGATCTTTCAGACCAAACCACGGGATATGACAGACATAAATAAGTCATTTGACTAAACAGAACTTGCAAAATTGTTGACTACTCAAAATTATAGAAAAGAAGTAGACCTCCTCCCCAAATGACCAAGGCTCATGATCATTTGTGTCAGCCTCCGAATGCGCACGGCAAAAGGGTAACAGGGAACCAACACCCATCCACCTCCCAAACATCTGAGGAGTTGCGTTTCCAGCAAAGCCGCCTATATCTGGTCCTGTAAGTGGCTGACCACTGAGCCCCTGAATATAAAGTTGCCCTCATCAGAAGAGTGCAATGCATCAACCCAGTACAATGCGAAATCAAACTGATATATATATAAGCAATCAATACCTGTTGCTCGTAAAGAATACATACATAATACACATGTACAACACACACACACACACACACACACACACACACACACACACACACACACGGCCTGGAAATTAATTGTGCGAAATTTGACTATAATAAAGAGCGAAACAGATTTACGTCCTGTCATGTAACAATAAATGTCATGATTTCTTAACAGAAAATAGGGAAAAAATGAAACCAATATACATTGGTTGACATACTAATTTTAAGTACTAAATAAAGAATCTATGATAGGGCAATATGGCGTGTACCATCTTTGCATTGACATAACCATGTCCTAATTAGTAGCACAGAGATAGAACGAGACAGGAATCAGATACTAATATCAAGCAACTTTTTTGTAACCATAATCTACCATAGAAAAACACATAAAAGACATCTCTCATGGATACTTTATCTACTTTAAAATTCTTCGATAAAAAGCAAGCAGTTCATTGACTAAGGTCTAAGAGAACATCAAAACACACTACTAATTGTCCTATCCTCTTAGCAAACTTCATCGTTTTTATAATTGATTTAGGGTGAGTCAAACAGAAAATATTGAAGACTCCTTAGTAGATCCTTCGTAACTTCTTAAAAAAATTAGTTGAAGCATGCTAAGATGCAAAAAGAAGTGACCTGTTGGAGTCTGCTTAATCAAAATGAGTCATATTAACAAAATTAAATAAAAACAACAAATAGATATTATTGGATTAGTGTCAGACACGGGTACAAGGGGTGCCTGTCTGGTGGCAGGCGGTCAGCGCAAAACTCGAATAAAACTCGTAAAACACATGTGATTAATAAGATGCTGCTAGAACGAAACCTCCAAAAGGTTTCAGTTCCCTATTAGGAATAAAATAATTCAAATGGGAAAAGCCTGCATCTGACATAAACTTAGAGACATAGGTGATTATACTTAGCTACTAACCAGTTGAAGAACCATGGGGATACTCATATGCAAGTGCTCCCACGTAGAAAGGTTATCCCCTGTCCATGTAGCAGCATACCTCTGGCTACCTACAAACCCAGCCCGTGTGAGAACAAAAGGGCGTTTATTTCCATTAGCTAGCTTCATTCCTTCATAGGTTGATCTTGCCATGAGCATGCCATAAACCTTAAAAGGCAGTCAAGTCAATTTATAAGCATATGACATTATTAAGGTAACGGAGCAGGGGTATCAAACTCTCCAGCACAGAGCTTCTATAATCTTTTCACATTCAACTTGCACAGAAAGCTACAGCAGGAAAAGTAGGCATACATTGTGATAGTATGAATGATTCTGGCAACCTCCAAATTCAGGATCTCCCCTGTGAATATTGCTTTCCGGCATTGTCTTTGTTACTGTCTGCAACAAAAAAAAGACTCAGATGAAAAAAAGCAGTGCAACATCATAAGTTTTTTGAAGTTCTATAATCCACCTTAAAAATAGCTGGTTCATTCATGTCATTCCATATACCATCCACACCATTGGAAATGAAATCTTTAACTAGGTTAGCCCACCATGATCGGGCATTCGATTGAGTGAAATCCGGAAACACACAAGGTCCAGGCCACACGTCACCTAAAGATGGAGATAAAAATATGAAAAATCTGAAAAATGTATACAAACAATAAAATTAAAAAAAAGGTTTAAACTGCAGGATAAACACATACCAATATAAGGCCTCCCATCTGCTGTTTGAACCCATACATCTGCTTCAGAACCACTATCAAAAGCAAAATATCCCTTTTCATACTTAATCCCTGGATCAAGCATCCAGATTGCTTTGAAACCTGATTGACGAAGTTCTTCCACAAGGGACTTTGGATCTGGAAAACGCTCCTGACAACATGTCCAAAAAAATTTATAAGATGTGTCAATTTTGACATTGGTAACAAAAAGCATTCACCTTAGTTATCATAACTTGATAAAAATGAGAAAGAGGAAACTATCTAATGCAAATGAAGTACAACCTGTTTAATATCATATACCAAAAACAAGCATTTCCATAGATCAAACACTCTCAAAAATTAATTTAGATAAGGACACTGAAATTCATAAATTATGTTTATTTGTGAATATTAATATTGCAAAAAAAGTGCAAAGAATCGAGAAGGGGAGAGAAGCATCCAGCTGTAAACTTCCCAGGAAAGTTAAATACTCAATGCTTCCCAGATAACTGGACAGTAGGAAATATGACATAGTTTACAACTTTGAGTAGCTTGCAGTCCCAAGAATGTCAAGCTAAGGTGATAGAAGAGAAGAAGATTCTCCTCATGGAGTTTCAAGGAGAAGAAACAATAATACTTTTCACAATTACCTGCTTTATGCATTATTCCTTTTTAGATAGATAGAAATTTTATCAACAGAAACCAAATGAAATATATGGGTTGGAGGTGAGAGTTTTTGCTATTACATATACAAAGGAAATATTAGCAAGCAATCCTCTCCAGTCTAAGTGCCTATAAGTTAATGTCAGGTCATGAACAAATAATGTCAATTGGCAGGAGATGAAAATTTTGATCAACGTCTGACAAATAGATCATTGACTTGGACTAACTGGCTGTAGAATCAACAATATCAGGATTAAGTAGTAAGATCGTGCCTTATCAAATGTAAAACATCGAAAACCATGCATGTAGTCAATGTCCATCCATATGACATCACAAGGAATCTTCTTCTCCCGAAAGGTCCTTGCAATCTGCATGAAGTAAGACACAATGAAATATAAGATTAGAAGACCAAATGTATATTGTAACACCCCACCTTAAGATAAGAAATCCACATCGGCAAAAAACACAGGAGAGATGTTGGGTTTATGAGTAAGCAGACCTTACCTACTAGTGACGCGTTTTAAAGCCGTGCGGGCCTAGACCCAAAGAGGACAATATCACTAGCGGGATGGGACGTTACACATACCTATAGGACGTAGAAAAATAGGGGGGGGGGGGGGGGGGTAGGGGGACAAAGCTTTACGTAAGTGGAGGATAAGAAAAGACGAATGGATTCTAGCTTTGAAATAAGGACAAAATTAAGACAAATGGATTCAAGCTTTGAAATAAGGACAAAATTAAAGCGCTGAGTAATAATGAAATATTAGAAGATTCTCCCTACTCGCCCCCCCCCCCCCCCCCTAAACCCCCACAACCCAAGTAATGGAGAGAAAAGAAGAGGATGAGAAAATCAGCAATAGTTGCTGGCAAAGGAAGAGAGACAAAAGGAAGAAGGTAAAGTGAATCTGGGTAGCCAAACTAAAGCAACAAGGTAAATAAAAATGCAAAACAAGCACTATGAGGAGAGCAATAGACTACTTCACATTAAGAAATGACCATACCTCTAGAACACGAGCATCAGGCACATAGCTCCATCGGCATTGGTGATAACCCAAGGACCACTTTGGAGGCATAAACACAGTTCCTGAGTTCAAATTATGTTTACTTCAAACAAAGTAGTACGATAAATGGGGAAAGTGAAAGCGCTGTGCTGGTTGGGAGGAATGGAATAAAGATTTTTCAAATTAGAATTAAGAAGATTCTTTATTTTGAGCTTAAATATCCATAAGAATGAAGCAATAGGCTTAAAGGAGCTTCTCATAATATGAAAACTGAAATGTATGAAAAAACATTTTTACAAATGCAGTAAGTTGAGTATTATCGAAAGAAAATGACACATTCTGAGGTCCGGAGAAAGCAGCAGCAGAATCAAAATACAGGTTTAATGAAATCTCTCATTACATAAGATGCATCAGAAACCATTTAAAAAACTGTCGAACAGAATTCAATTACTTTGTAATTATATACTTAGACTAAGACCTGAGAATAGGACTTTCCACACTTAGTTACAAAATACAAATGAACGTCATAAGACCGAAGTGAAAGATACCTCTCCTGGCCACTACTTTCTACTCAGAAATAAGAAATTATTTTAAAGAAGAGATTGTATATCCCTGAGAAAATGAAGTGTAATAGTGTAAAAACTTACCGATTGCATGAGAGAGGGATACAAGAACATCAATTGGTGAAGGAAATGGGCCAAATGTAATAACAGGATAAGATTGTCGACTGATAAATCTTATACTGGATTCTTGTCGCAAGTCAATCTGCTCAAATGATAACAATCATTCAGTGACACATCAATTGTATTTTAGTACAAAAACACAGACACAAAACACATACAAGTGCTTGAATGTGTTAGGAATTAGAGTAGCTATACCTCACAGCGATGTGTTGTATCTGCCAGAACTCCAAGTGTCTCTCCACTGGGAAGAACAGCAAGCACCCACGGGTGTGATTGATACAAGGAGGTAGTTCCGGGACCATAACCCCATGCATCAGTATTCCATGTCAAAATCTGAAATTAATAAAATTAAATCTGGAGGTGTTTTAACTCTGTTAACCACTTTCATCTTGTGATTTGCTCTTGGAAGGTCAAGTTTCTTCATAGGTCCTTTTTTACTGGTCTTCATAGGTCTTTCTTATCATGCTTTATTCCCATTATTAAAGGGACCAACACCTTAAACTTTGGTTCTTTAATTTTGCTAAGCACCAAATGATCACAAATAAATGCAATTGTTTGATTTATGTTTCATCACCTGTTCCAAAATCAACACTACTGACCAGTTTATTAGCAAGCTGTACACTGCTGCTGATTGTTCACCTTAGGCTCTTTCCAGAAGTTCATTTATTATGTGTTATAGACCGCAGAACTTGAACTTCTTTTCCAATTAATTCAAGGACTGTGTCAAAGGCGAGTGAAGCTCTTCCAAGATGTGCAGTATGTATGGTCTGTCGTTACATGATCTCATAGTCTTGGGCAAAATTAAAATTTCAACCCCATAGTCCCCAATGTATATAACAACTCCGCATGTGCGAGCTTGCTCACATTGCTGGTCACGAACCTAGATAAAGGAGGAGGATTGAGGTAGGCTGGAAGCCAACATAAGCAACCTATTCTTGATAAATCTTCACAAAGACCACACCTTGTTAGAGACTAAGACCTAGTTGTTGTATAGTCAAAAGGATCCGGGGAAAGAATAGGGAAGGTTACTTCACTATATATTTTATCAAGTAACATACATGTTAGGAGCGGAGCTACCCTTTGCGTCCGCAGTGCAAGGCTACAATAAACAGTTTTTTGCAGATATATCATGAGTTCAGACTGGTAGCAAGGGAATATCTAGGTGGACGGTTATGGGTTCATGTAAACCCATGCTCCTTTCCTTAGATTACGTATAATAATGTTATAATTTTATAAAATTACTTCAATGTATATGTGTGTATACCTAAGCTCAAAGTGTCCTATGGTGCAATAATTATTGGGTGCACCTCTATAAGTGAAGTTGGTGGTGCAAATTCCATGCATATCTTGTTATTTTTTCCTTTCTTTTTTGGGAAATTTTCAGATATGGCAAACCTTTTAAGCATAATTACTCCATATGGGTATAATTTCCCTAATTACTTATAATGGCAAACATAAATTTGTCATTATACAAATGTTGAAGCGAATTATACAAACGTTATACCCACGAATTATTTGTCTACCGAAATATACAAACATTGGTATACATATGTTTTTGTATATCTGGCAAGCGAGATTGAGAGAGAGGCGAGCGATATAGAGAGAGGGAGGAGAGAGGCGGGCGAGAGTCGAATTGTATATGTATATCTGTCGAATTGTATATGTATATTTCCCAAAAATTTGTATATATGTAACTGGTATACATATGTATTTGTATATCTGACAAGCGAGATTGAGAGAGAGGTGGAGAGAGGCGAGCGAGATCGAGAGAGGGAGGAGAGACGCGAGCAAGATCGAGAGACGGAGGAGAGAGGCGATCGAGATCGAGAGAGGGAGGAGAGAGGCGAGCGAGATCGAGAGAAGGAGGAGAGAGGCAAATTGTATATGTATATTTGTCAGAAAATTGTATAATGGTAACTGATATACATATATATTGTATATCTGGCAGCGAGATTTGCCATACCGCGTAAATATGTTTGCTGCGAGCCGTAATTATTTTAAACTATATCCTAAACGCGTAATATAGTAGTAAGATTTGCCATACTGCGTAATTTTCCCTTCTTTTTTTAGAATTGGGCCCAAATGTACTTTTCTTTTTACTTCTTTCTTTATTTGATTTTTATTCTTTCAAAATAAAAATTTTGACAGAATAGAATCTCGATTCTAGTTTTGTCTCCGTACAATTTTATATTATGTAAACAAATGTACATATTAAAACTAGTGGCAGTGAACAATGTAGCATAGTCAAATAGCTCAACTGATCCCAACATTTTCGGGTTTCGACATGGAGTAAGATATATATGAGAAAATCATTAAAATTGTAAAAAGAAAATTTTGATCCTATAATTTCAAAAGTGTAATGAGTTAATAGTAAGAACCTAAAGGTAAATCAGTTAAATATAAATTCTAGATCCGCCTCTTCATAATAGTGCACCCATCCAATTTAAATCCTGGCTCCGACGGCAGTGTCATCTACGTTTCATCTTGAGGAAGTAGCTTTTGACTGATCTTCGTATTGATGATAGTTGCTATCTATAAACATGAGTCCTTGTAAAATTCTTTTTCTTATTGCCTATAATTCATAAAATATGGAGAAACTAGAACTAGATAAGGTAGAAGAGCATATAGAGTATATCTTGATCAACAAAATTATATTTGAAACTCACCCTTTTCCCCGTTCGTTCGAGCTGACCACTAACCTCCCCAGATCCATAGAATGAGGTACCTGGTGGAAGCTTAATTGAAGTAGAAATAATCTTGATCAATAACATAGTCAGAAAAAATTAACAATTAACATGAAGAAAAGATGCACTGAACCACCAGGGCCTGAAAGTGTTACCTCAATATTAACAATTTGTTGTCCCATGACACATTCAAAAGAAGGAATATATAATGGAACTTTATGTATAGACATTATCAGTGTCTCCCTAACTTTTGGATCAACAAAGGAAAAACTCGGAAATGCTGCATTTCTATCATCTGCAGAGCAATCAAAACGAAAGACTCCTTCCTCCAAAATAGATTCAAAAATCATGTTCCCAGTTCTGGCATCTGACATTGCAGTTGTACCGTCTATTCCATCCATCTTCGACACAACAAAATTTGCACCAGTAAACCTCTTATTAACACTCCTCCCTCTACATTCGAAATAGTAGAATCAGCATTTGTCACAACATGTACTTTCATAGATGATCATTCAATCCAGTCATCTCAATTTGGAAACACGGGACCAATGAAATTCACGAAAACTACACCACTTTGATCACACCCAAAAGTGAAACGCAGAAACTCAATCAAGTTCTAAGAAACGCATACCAATGATTTCAATTCTATTCAATCAAGAACAAATTTGATCAACACTACTGACAAAGTGAAGTGAATTAAAAATTCAAGTATTGATACACAAACATTTTTTTAACCAAAAAGAGTAAAACCGACCTGACTAAACGATGAAGGGAAGTGAGCACATTAACACAATGCAAGTGCTTTGGTTTCTTCTTCTTCTTCAAATACCCATTTGAAACCCTAACATTGGCAAAGCAAAGAGTAATGGAGTGACATTTTAGTGATATAATAGTGCTATTTGGAAACTGTAGTTTGTCCATATATGGGTTCCTCAATAACATTTAATTTATTTAGTACTAATATATATATACATCCAAATAAAAAAAATCTTTAAAAATATAATTAATATGTGAATGATTGATTGAATTCATATTATAATTGTTGAGCACTTTTGGACACATGAGTGGTGGTAGTTTTTTGTCCATTTGTGAAGGCATCATTTCAGTCAGGGGCAGACCCACCTTATGTCGAGGGTTCATTCGAACCTTCTTTGACGGAAAGTTATACTATTTATATATAGTTAAAATAATTTTTTATATATATAAAGTAGATGTCGAACCCCCTTCGACTAGTTCGTGTGTCTAGTTATTTAAATTTTGAACCCCCTTATTTAAAATCTTGGATTCGCCATTGATTTCAGCCTTCACACGACTAGTTATTTCACGGTCCATTAATCATGGATTTGTTTGGCTTGATATAAGTAGGCGTTTGAGCATAGATATTTTTAAAAAAATATATAATTTTGTGGTCAATTAAATACATACGTTGTTTTAAATATCTTGAATATTTGTCATATGAACAAAAGTTAGAATTGATGGACAACATACCTAAGTTTTATGTTTTACCTATAAGAAAGAACATCTAGCTATTTGAGCAGATTCACTATCTTGAAATGTCCTGAACGTCCGCTTTATGGGCAGAAGTTAGAACTAGCCTAATGAACAACATACTAAGTTCTAACTTTTGCCTATAAACAAACTTTTGAGATCAATTTGGTAGATTCATTGTCTCAAAAAAAACACTTCTTATGAACAAAAATTAGAACTTTTTGAAGCAGACACTAGTTCAAAAAAAATAATAGAACGCAACAAAAAAATAATGACCACCCCTTGTAAAGATCATTTTTGTAATACTCTTCGCATAAGGAACAAAATATCAAGATTAGCATCTTAAAGCCATTTATGAACTTGATCCAAATCCAAGCCTAAGCTCAAAATATGCCTAATAGGATGACTCTTTTAGACCTCTAATCTTTAATTAGGAAAAACTTAGATGTCTACTATAATTTGGAGGGGAAGAAGGTAAGAAATAGATTGATGAGGACTACATGATGCAAGAAAATTAAAATGATCTAACCTATACCATAAAAAAGAGTTACGGCTAAAATTGTCATATTGATTCTCGAATAGTCATGTAGTGTCAATTTATATAGTCAATTGTTGCCAAATTGAATTGTATATAACTCTTTTTACCATAACCATTCAAATCAATTATAATCAATCACTTGAAGCAATGCTAATAATACACAACTATTTTTTGGAAACATAAAAAATTGATCCATTTAGCTAATTATAGCTGGATCACCAATTTAAGTAGGTGTAAAAGCTTGGCAATCTCACTCTAATAGCAACTCATGAATTGAAAAATAAAATCTGAAGAATGCTTGAGACTTACTAGAATGGAAAAAATTTAAAATCGATGATTATTCTAAATCGAAATCACTTAAAAACATCAAATTTGAGCTACACGTCTTCTTAAATAATTTATAGCACTATTAGCATGAGAGTGTATATACGATATTTTTTTATTATATAATTTACACTAGTAAACCTATTTGAATGTGAAAAAGATGAATATAAGTTGCAAAATATTTTGAAAATTAGACCATGGGGGTCATGGTGAGTAAGTTACATTTACTGATTTTGATTGCTTTGATTTTTCTGTTGCTACAGTGAAATATTTTGAAAATTAGACCATGGGGGTCATGCTGAGTAAGTTACATTTACTGATTTTGATTGCTTTGATTTTCCTGTTGCTACAGTGAAATATTTTGAAAATTAGACCATGAGGGTCATGGTGAGTAAGTTACATTTACTGATTTTGATTGCTTTGATTTTCCTGTTGCTACAGTGAAATATTTTGAAAATTAGACCTTGGGGGTCATGGTGAGTAAGTTACATTTACTGATTTTGATTGCTTTGATTTTCCTGTTGCTACAGTGAAATATTTTGAAAATTAGACCATGTGGGGTCATGGAGCAAAATGATGCACTGTAGCAACAGGAAAATCAAAGCAATCAAAATCAGTAAATGTAACTTAGAGTCCGTTTGGATTGACTTTAAGTTGGTCAAAATCAACTTAAAGCCCCTTTTTAGCTTTTGGACGTGTTTGCCTAATGCTGACTTTAAGCCATAAAGTTCTTAAAGTCAGTCAAAAATGAAAAGTTAGGATTCCTAACTTTTTTTTTCAAAAGTGCTTAAAGTCATTTTCTTTGACCATGGAAATTACTTTTATATCCCTTATATTTTAACTAAATTCTCCAACTATCTTTTTTTATTCTTTTAACCCTAAAATTCACATCATAAGCACTTTTATCCAAACACTCAACTGCTTATTTATAAAAATAACTTTCAGCACTTCAAAGTTCTAAAAGCACTTCATACATAAAAGTTACTTTTTTAAGCCAATCCAAACGGGCTCTTACTCACTTTGTTATAATTTATTTTTAATTATTATACTAGTAATTATATCAGAAAAATATTATAAGTATAATAATGTTTAATACTAACTATATCAGTAATATTATGAATGTCACGATCCAAAATGGGTCGTGAGTGGCACCCACACTTAACCTCCTAGGTGGGAGAACCAACGATACAAACCTCAACTAATAAATATGAGAATAACGCGGAAGCTCAATTAAATACGTTTTCCCAAAACCTGAAAGTCATCACATGAAGGACATCTAAATTCTAAAACTAAGTCTGGAAATATCAAACACCAGAATAAACAAATAACAAAATGTGTCCGAAAACTAAAGACACCATGCCATATCCGAGAGAATCCATCACGAGCTAGAAGGATAGCTCACCCTGAAATCTTCTGAATTGGAGACTGACTAGAGTTGAGGTCGAGTCAAAGTCGATGGAACACTCGTTGCACTCCACAAAATAAAACAAAGAAAGATACAAGTAGGGGTTAGTACAGGATAGCATGTACTGAGTAGGTATCATCGGCCGACTCAAAATATGAATCAATATGCAATAAGTAATAGCGGAAAATCAACCGTAACACTTAACAGGTGGCAACCAACAAGATCAAGATCAAGTGACAACACAATGAATAATTTCATACCAATCAACAATATCAAGACCACACCTAAGGACTCAAGCCTTCACATCACACTCTTTTGGACAATGAGTTATTGGAGATTGGGTAGTAGTAAGTCGTTTTAATTTGTTTTCCTTTAATATTATCGTGCCGGAACGTGACACCCGATCCAAATATACCGTGTTGGAACGTGACACCCGATCTAAATATATCGTGTTGGAACATGATACCCGATCCAAATATATCGTGTCAGAACGTGACACCCGATCCAAATATAATTAATTTATCATTCTTCATGATTACATTCCACTTCATTAACAATATTTCATCAAGCCTTCTTTATTCAAGGCACCATTTTTGATTGGGCAAGTTCAAGATTATGGATTTCATGGCCTCGAGATTTCAGATCAATCACAATAATATATCAACCATCCAAACCACAACAATTAAATGCATAGTAAATTTTACACATTCTTCAATGAATATCAATTACTATTAAGAGTCTATCTATGATATAGAATAAAAACCATAACTTACCTTAACCGAAGAACCGAAGTAAAGCAAGCTAATCTACCAATGTTTTTCCCCTTCTTCAATGCCTCAGACCAATCTCAATTTATCAAATATATAATATTTATAAGTAAACTAATCCGTAAACACCAATATTATATATGTGTTTAACTTAGCCCCAATAACTCACCCAATTCTATAAACACGTTCTTAATCTTGATGGCACTTAACATGTCAACTCCCATATTTTATGAATTACAAAACTAGGGTTAAACCTCAATTAAATTAAATAATTACTTTAAAACTTGAGCCTCTCATAACGCTTTCAAATGATCAAAATATGTTCAAATACATAATCTTCATAAGAATACGAATCCAATGACACTCATATAGCTATATTTATTTTCGAATAAAAAATTGGGTCAAAAAGTCATCACGAGTCATTGAAGTCAAATCTAAAATTTTCTTTTCGATTATATTCACTCATGATAAAATAAATTCACATGTCAAATTTCAGCTAAAACGGATCGTTATTCGACTCCCAAATCAAGATTTTATGTGAAGAACTCTAGGGTCATATTTTCTTATTTTAGCATTATTTCTCCACCAATATACCCTAAAAATATGTTCATAATCGCATAAAAATTTAATGAAAAGGATGAGAATAATTACCTTGATGTTTTGGAATGAAAATCCTTATTTTTCTCTTCTCCTTTATTTTTTTTCCCCCTTTCTTTTCTTTCTTCCTCTGTATTTTTTTCCTCCTAGTTTCTGCGTTCTGTTCTTGTCCTGTTCTCTTCCTTTTTTTTTTCTTTCTTTTTGCTCCAACTAATTATGTATACAAATTTATAAACCCTATCCTTTTCCTTTAATAATTGATATAGAGTATTAATTAAATTAACACTTTAATCCACTAATTAAATAAATTATTGAAGTTTTCCCCTCAACTAAATAACCATAATTATCGAAAAGTCTAAAATACCAAATTAAAAATTTACGGAATGAGTCATTTATGAAATAAAAAGTTATATTTCTCAAAGCGACATAATGGGTCGTTACAATGAATATAACGATGTTTATTACTTTCTCCATTTATTTTTATTTGTCCAATATTTTAAAAATAGATTTACACTTTTACTTGTCAGTTTTAACATATCAAGAAAAGACAATTATTTTTTCATATTTTACCTTCAACACTAATTACTTATTCCTCAAATTATTTCTCAAGATTTAAGATTATACATTAATTAATATGAATATTGTGATAAAATATTTATTAATCATTATTGATTTGTTTTTTAAAGAAATATACAAATTTAAAGTGGATAAGTAAAAATGAAAGAAGAGAGTAGGAGTTATAAAGAAAAGGGTGACAAGAGAGAAAAATTACTAATCACCAATAAAATCATCATTTATGCTGGTGGACAAAATCATTCTCGGATAGTGAGATAAAAGATAAAAAAAATAAAAAATTGTTGAACAATTATATTTGTTACCTAATTTTCCGTTGGTTGGGGGATTAAATACAGATTAGATAAGGAAATTTGTTTTAACGGCTAAAAAATGTAAATTGAGTAATTAAGAATATGCAAATACTTTTGGAATGTTACACAGTTATATTTTTAGCCTAAAATATATCACTTAATTGTTTTTTTGTACTTGAAAGTTCTATAAGACCTAATCTAACATGACAAACTAGAAATAAATGTCCAAATACTCTCATTTCATCTACAATATTTTTAGGCTGAATACATAAAGAATGACTCATATAAAAAAAATGACTTACTAAAAGTTTTCAATATAAAAAATAGTTGGACAATTGAACAAATATTATTTATCTATAGTCTTTTTGGAATATTCAAATGTCATAAGACATGCAAATATTATTCATTTTATAGCTTTCTTTCAATTTATAGATATAAATAAAATAAATAAAAAACACAATTTCTTGTATCATCGATCCATCCCTCATCCTGCAAATGAAGATCAAATCAAATTAAAAACAGTGTCACACATATGTAAAATTTAATGATGTAGAGTTTTTCGGTTAGCACAATTGTCTAATATGAATAGCAACAAAATTTCACAAAAAAAAAATATCAAATCATTTCTATTATGTAGGAGAGTAGAGAAAAGACAAGGGCAGTTTAGTAAATTCATCCTTTTTTCCAGAGAAATTGTGTTCTATTATAATCTTTCTTCTTAATTGGTACTTGCTAGATTACATTCCTCTTCCACATCACTTTTTTCTTCTTTCGCTATCCTATTTTCGATTCGAATCTTTTCTAACGATATCCAATTATAGGTGTTCTTACTCGATTATTATGTTGATCTCAATCTCTTTTCATTTCAAATTTGCTCTTGCAAATATATCATTTTACTGTTCTTTTTCTTTTTCTCTAAACATTTCATCCTCAACAATTTTAAATGTTAAAATATTCTAATAAAAAAACTCTTGATTGAATAAAGCTTGTAAATTTCATTTCATATTTTGTGTATATTATTAACTAATGAATTTGTTCGCGCTTTGTGCGATAGTATATATAGGGTGATCTAAATATTCAGATTATTTTAAAAGAAAATTAATCAATATATAGTAGAGATAACATTTCTAAATATTCAGAAAAACATTAGTTTCATAGATTGATTAAATTATACATATAAATATTTTTCATCGGAGTTAGAGTTCAAAAATATAAGTTCATTCTAATCTTAGTAAATTATGTAGTGAAGAAATAATTTATATTGACACTATAAAATATATTTTTGTAAATATTCGATGAAATATATGTTATGAATAATTGTTGCATACTTTTTTTCACCTCTATATTCTGTAACTATACTTTGATGATTCTCGATTATAAAATTGAGTGCTATCTCTTATATTTGACTTTTTAGTTATTTTTACAGAAAGTTAAAATTATGTAATTCTATAGTTTTTCTTATTTTAGATGTCAAATATAAAAAGGACAACAGAAGATTGAAAAGTTGTTAAAAAAAATAAAAAAAGGAAATTCGTATAATGTTTAAATGCACATTTCTAATTCCTTTCCTTTTCTATGTTTTATTTCATCATTTGTTTTAGATTTTCCTTTTTCTTTTCTTTTTTGTTATCTTTTATTTTCCTTTTTTTTATCTCTTTCTATTCAATTTATTTATGAGAAAATAGTCAAATAATCCCTAATCTATTGCCGGATTTTCAACAACACACTTATACTTCACGAGAGTTCTAGTACCCCTTAAATAGTCCAGAAGGATAATAGGACTATCGTGATGTATAAGTGTGTAATTGAAAGACAATAGATTAAAGGATCATTTGGCTATTTTCTCATTTATTTACTCTTCATTTTCTACCTTAATCATTATGCTACAACCCGGTGCTTATTCCTCCCCTTGTTTGCAACTACTATACAAAAATATATTTTCTATTTCAATCTTTCTTAAAATTTTCTCATTTACGTTAATAACTCTTCATAACATTTCAATATCCCACATATCCTTAAATAACCCTTCATGATAGAGTTCAACTTAACGAAGATTCTAAGGCCGGCTTCTCATCTTCGAATTTATGACTTATGACTTATGGTTTCAATTAGAGAAATTATATTTTATTTAATTTTTTTAGATCTTTGGATAATTTTTATTGACATGGAAGGGTCAATCCATACCGGTACTATTCTTTCCATTTATTTTCATGATTTAAAGGTTTGTATATTTGAATTATTTCATCCACTTCAATTTTTATTTTACAAGTTCATTAAACTAATCAATATTTGTTCACTATAAAAATTATTTAGGAAGAGATATATATCTTTAGATAAAAATTATGTTGCCTAAATGATAATGAAATCACATATATATAGAGAGAGAAACAAATTGAGATTTGAGAAATTTACATGAGGTGGTTAACATCTTCCTCTAATAAGCAGGGGACAAACTATTATATTCATACAAAAATAATTCGTCGTTATTGACATATATATCTTGTGCTTCTTTACTCATATTTTATACCCTCTCCCAAGTAAAATATGTATCTATCATAGACCTTTAGACTCTTTGTAACGGTTGTAACTTCTAGTAATGATCTTTGGCTCTCCGCTAACATATTTATTCTCCATTAATAATGAATTTTGGATATTTATAAAAAATGAATGAAAAGGGCAAAAAACAAAAATGAGAAAATAAAATAGAAAATTAAGGAAAAAGTTTAAAATTCTGAGATAAAAGATAAATAGTAATGTTGCCTAATGAGACATGCCACCTCACTTTTTTAATATCCAGCTTTGTTATTATGTAAAGATATAGATATAGAGAGCTTATTTTTTTGGCTAAATTTCGTAGCAGAATCTTCCTTTTTGTTACATTATATCACCCTTTGTATATCCATGATGAATGGTGCACGCATTCCTTGTATTTTAATTTTGACGGGACCTATCGGTGGCCCTCTAAAGTTGGCACCAATTTTCACTTATACATCTTAACTAAGCTTTGTTCATTTTAGACACCTCAAGTAAGGTCCCGATGTGTCATTTTCACACTTTGTGCTGACTTGGCACATTGCATGTGTTGCACCCATTTTGAGCGCGTAAAGATCATTTTTTTTAAAAAAAAAATTTAATTTTTTTTTCTTGTTCTTCTTCTTCATTTTCTAGACGTTTTCCTCCATAACTTTGGACCTTGATTTTGTAACCTCATTGTCATTGCCTAGATCTAGTTCTTATTTTCCTTCTATTGTTAATTAGTAACTGATATTTTAAAAGTATAGAAGAAAAAATTATGTCTTTGTAAAATAAATTTTTCAAAATAGTTTCTTTTGATAGTGTTTCTTTAGAAGACAATATGGGTGGGGAAGGAGTTGAGTTGGGGTTGGTGGAGGTGGAGAAGACGATCTGATAAGGTGGAGGAGGGGTTGGGGTTGGGCTGAGTGGTGGTGGAGTCGTGGTGAAAATGACTGGGTGGGGTGGGTGAAGAAGACGACTAGGTGGGGGTGGGTTTTTTCTTTTTTTTTTTGAAAATCACTTTTTTTTAGAAGATGAATTTCTTCTTCTTTTTTTAATTATTATTTGGGTAAAAAATGTCACATGTCATCAAGTTAATGACATTTTTTTTTACTCAAAAGTCATTATTTTAAAATTATTTTTGATATATATGCCACATGTCTTCATTTAATTGGCAACTTTGACACATAATCGGCAAGTGTATTACACACATTTTAGATATTTGAGTAATTGTAAAAAAAGTGTCAAAATGACACATCGCAACCTTATTTGAGGTGTCTAAAATGAACAAAGTTTGATTGAGGTGTCTAAGTGAAAGTTGGTGCCAACTTCAGGGGGCCACTGATGGATTCTGCCTTTAATATTTTTTTTTTATCGATTTAATGTGAAAATAAATGTTTTACCTATAGAGAACAATATGTTGGTCTTGATTGAAAGTCCCTAGATAATTAGGTATCCGAGAGATAAAGTTTCATCTGATATTTTATCAATAAAACATAAATGATACTCCATCTGATCAGTATAGAAATTAATAATATAGAAGCAGTTCAATTTCTACGGTTTATTTGTTATAGCGCCTATGAAGTTGGAAATTAACTTTTTTTTATTGTTTGTCCATAGTGATAGAGGAAGTGTCAGGACCTTTATCATTTGCGAT
This sequence comes from Solanum dulcamara, assembly GCF_947179165.1. Taxonomy (NCBI): domain Eukaryota; kingdom Viridiplantae; phylum Streptophyta; class Magnoliopsida; order Solanales; family Solanaceae; genus Solanum; species Solanum dulcamara. The sequence continues at coordinate 70,811,193 of NC_077241.1, read as the reverse complement.
TGCACTAGGTAGGATCCTTGGACTTCTGGAAAGGGTTAGTGTTGCGATCCAAATCTGATCGTGAGTAACACTCACACTAATTCTTTGATGGAAGAACCAAAATTACATTCCAAACTAGCATCTTAATATAACAGTAAGCATAAAAAGATGTGGAAACGATTTTTATATTAGTTTTAAGCTGAATTCCCATAAACTCGTAAAATAAATTCAAACACAGTCATAATATGGTCAAAACATGCGGAAGTCAACCTCTTAGAACCTGAAAGTAATCGAACCAAAACTACTAAGTAATAATTCTAAGAGCACGGGGATGCAACCCCCAAAACAACAATGTAAATTAGCATTTGAAAGGTCTAAGTCCGAAAAGAATTGACTTAGATCCTAGAAGAATCCACGGCAGCCTGAAAGAGATGGCTCACCCTTGGATTCCACGATCACTAGTCTCCTAACTGAGGTTTGTCAGTAGCCGTCTGAAGATGCCATGTACTCAACAAGAAAAGAGTAAGTGTAGTATCATTACACAAAATCAACGGTGTACTGGTAGGATCACGCGGTCAATCCAGTTGGTGAAACATGCACAAATAACTACAACATAGTAAAGACAAGCATATATGGAAACACATTGCCAATTATCATTTCATAAGTATATACAACTTCACAGCGTCAATCTCAATACAACAGTCAACAATAGTCCTCTCATGGGACCCATACTCAAACTGCTAGTTTGTACCAATTTTCTTCTTTACCTTTTCTCCGCTTGAATTCAGCAAGTAGAAATATACTTTACTCCTGCATCTCTTCTCTTCTATCTCTTGAAGAGAGCGACGTTTGAGCAGAATGATGTTGAGATCTTCTACCTTGATATCCGCACTTTTTCAATCTGTAACAAAACATGAATCTCCTTAAATTGTTGGTGTAATATACCACAATTACAATAAATTACAGTTGAAAATAAAATAACAAAAATGAATAAAAATATATTCAGGCTGAGGCGCGGATATCTCGCTCTCTTTAAGAAGATTCAAGCTCATTGCGGCATAATCTACACCGATCCAACAGTAATACTCTTGACTTGTCTCCTCCATGATACAACAGCCCAACAAAGTCGTACAACTCAACAACTTCGGATTAATTGAAGAGTCCAAAGCTCCACATAAGAATACCTTCCTTCAACATATGATTACTCTCTTTTGTATAGTAAATATAGTTGAAGACTTATAATATAATCTTTGTCTCAACTCTCTCTTTCACTATTACACATTACAATATTTTTCACGCTTAACATATTTCATCTCCTACTTATTTTACATTCATTTCACAAAGGAAGAACCACCATTATTTATAGGTGAAGAAGTTGTCCATGTAATCAATGGGTAGAATGAGGGATAGTAATGTGGTAGATGAATGTGATAGATGTTACATAAGTTATTAGAAACTAATGATCATATGAGTTACAAAAAACTAATGACCATAAGAGTTACAAGAACTAATGGTCATATAAGTTATCATATAAGTTACAAGAATCAATAGTCATCTTTTACTACAATTTATACCCACTAACATATTCACTTAATATTTTATTTTAATAATAAAATGCATATACAACAACATTTCCATGTAATGGTAGTTGTTAATGTTGTACCATGGAGAGTTGAGCGGAACAGTTAGCCATGGAGTCTTAGCTCTGTTAGACTTTGGAAATCATGTGTATTCCCAAATAAAAATAAAAAACTAACTTTGAATTAATTAAGATCCACAAACAATCACACAACAATAATCCAAGCAATGTATATGTCCCTTCTTTGCTTGATTTAGTTGATGCTTGTGATTTTTCATAATTAATATATAAGTAAGTTGACTCATATTTTAAGTAGCAATCTCACAAGATTAGACTAAAAATGTAATTTAATGAATTTTAGACAAATATGTAAGTTCTTACACTCAAAAGGCATTCACAAAGACATGATACCAAACTCATATAAAATACAGACAATATAATTACCTTCTCAAACAGCATAATCATTCTAAATAAAATCAGAGTGGGCCTCGACGAATAAACATCAATAAGTTAAGCTCATTTAGGAAGATAACTTTTGAATCACTATAGCCTCTAACTGTAATGACACGTTCTCGTCTTTATGGATAAGCCAAGGGGGAATAAATTTGGGCCAGAAAACTTCTGAGTAATAATTTGAAAAATTTAAGCCTACATCAAACTTGAATGAATTTTGAGTCAGATGAGGTTTAGGGTAATCCGCTAATGGATGGGGGATTTAGTTATCAATTTGATGGTTTGAGTTGATAACCAAGACGTTAAGCAGCCTGTACGGCTTTACGAAATCAAATTCGGGCTAATAGAACTCTTATAATTGATCTTGGAGTTAAGGATCGATTTTAGAATGTCATGATTTGAGGGCATGTTGAAAAATGGGGGCTTGTGACTCAAATTCTGAATTTTTGTCCCTATGCAACACACCACGACGGAATTATTATCACTATGACGGGGCCGCTATGGCGGGGTAAGTGGCGCCATGATGGAATAGTCGCGGTTTTAAACTCGGAAAAGTCTCAAAATCGTTTTTATTTTCCTCACTTCATTCTTGAGAGATCAGAAGAGACCTAGGGCGATATTCCTTCAGTTTTCCACCAATTTTTGTGCAAAAAGCAAGTTAATCGCTCTCCTAACTTGTATTTTGATTCTTAGAACCTAGAATCCATGGTGAATATCTCAGGGGAGGATTCTTGGCCTGAATTTAATGATGGGAAATAGTCCTAGTTGGGTGATAGGATCATGAAAGTGGTCAAGTTAGGATTTTGATGTAATCCATGTATTGTAGATCGTTATTTGTTGATTCCTTGTAATTCTTGTTGTTTTTAGACCAAGAACAAGCTAAGTGACTTCGGAAAGGGAAAGCTCCAGTTCTTTAGAGTTTTCAAAGCTTGATTTCGAGGTAGATGATGATTTATTTCCCGTTTGTATTATGGGTGCCATTAAACTGCAATTGATGATATTGTTTGCATGCATGAGACTAGGAAAAGTGTAATGGACTTAGTGAAATGACTATTGTAATCAGTTGCATATAATGCATCTGTTACTTGATTGTGCAAATATGTGAACTATTCATTGTGGACTGTGATTGTGATTGTGATATTTGATCGGGTGTCACTTTTCGACACATATATTGAATCGGGTGTCACGTTCTGACAAATTTATTGGATCGAATGTCACTTTTCGACACATGTATGGAATCGGATACCTAATATTTTTTATGAATGAAGTGATATTTCTTTTCATGAACACAAAGTGATATTTAAATTCTTAAAATAGAGGGGGTTTAGGAATGAAAAAAAATCATTGTGAAATTTTGATTTTTGCATAGTTGAGAAATGCTCTAAAAAGAGTATTACAAGTGCATTTATTCGTCTTGAAAAATCATATGTTATTGTTGAATATGATTTGATGAATTTTGGCTCTAACATGTTATCAAAAAAATGATTAAAAAATATTGAGTAGCCATTTTGACATTAAATATTTGGTGAGATTAATTTCATTCTTGGAATGAATAATATCATAAAAACATATGATGGAAATTTTCTTGTCAAGTCACATTATGCTAACAAAATTGTAGTGAAATACAATTTTGTTGGTTGTGTAAGTCTTGCAACTCCTTATGATTTAATTGTGTGGTAAATAAAAAGGAGTTTGCTAGACTAATAAAAAATGAGATGTGACTAATGGCACTTGATATAATATTGTGTATATAGTATAGCATGTACAAGTAAATCGGGTATATTTACTTGGTACGAAATTTGATGGCTTGTTTTATGAGAAGAATATTATGCTATACTTAAAAGTTTTGTTGGTGCAGATGAGAAAATTTGGTGTTATTTGTTGGAGTTGAGAAAAGCAAATTATATTACTTGCTAACACTACCATTGAGGTTGAAGAAATTTTTTTTTAGCTTCAACTAGTGAAAAAGTAAAGTGATTTATCATATTAATTACTTTATTTTGAGAAAATAAAATTCTCTAATTTTGATTTAATTGTGATGGCACCAATATTATTGATAGAGTACAAAATCGTTATTGTAACGATAAATTCAGACTCATCGAGAGAAAACACAATATTGTGAGATCATATTGATAAGTGGTATACCATCAATATTAATTGTGTTAAAACATGTGATAATCTTGCAGATTCATAAACTAAAGCCTTAGCAAGATAAGAGTCTGAAGCACATCGAGGGAGATGAAATTGAAGCTCATAAATTCTGAATCATATATGAGGAAACCCAACCTGAGGACTAGATATCCTATAACCAAGTTCAATGGGAAAAACGAATCATATGATGACTTGTTGTGAACACACAAATATTTATTTTATTCAATCCCTATGGTGTGAGTGTATTTATCCTGTAATGTGTGGAGGTTGAGTTTAACAACTCTTAATGAAAGTTTGTATCTCGTATGAGTGGGGTGTCGAATTACAGGAGCACCCTTGACAGATTTCACATATGTGAATGTGAAAGTAGGTCGCTTTCTATGAGAATGAGGCTTATTCTCAATAACACTCATGAAACCGGGATAGCACAAGGCTGTAATGTGCTGGCTATGAAAGCTTATGTCAACACCTTGATTGTTATGTGTAAGCAGTGATACCTTATTTTTCTTAAGCAGTCATAGTTCAAATCTGAGACCACTACTGACTCTGGAGTAAATGTTACTGTTTTACTAAGTGAAGGTTCAATGCAGAGCACACTTTCATTATGCGTAATAGTCTACCTTCAACTAAATTGTGAAGTACTCTCTTATTTTAATATTAAAATAAGTGGGAGAATGTTGATGTATATGCATTTTATTATTAAAACAAAATATTAAGTGTATATATTACTGGGTATAAATTGTGGTAGAAGATGACTATTGGTTCTTTTAACTTATATGACCATTAGTTTTTTGTAACTCATATGATCATTAGTTTCTAGTAACTTATGTAACATCTATCACATTCATCTACCCACATTACTACCCCTCATTTTACCCATTGATTACATGGAAGGCTTCTTCACCTATAAATAATGGTCCTTTGTGAAATGGGTGTAAAATAAGTATGAGATGAAATATGTTAAGTATGAAAAATATTGTAATGTGTAATAGTGAAAGAGAGAGTTGAGACAAAGAAAATATTCTAAGTCTTCAACTATATTTACTATACAAAAAAGAGTAATTATATATTGAAGGAAGGTATTTTTATGTGGAGTTTTGGACTCTTTAACTAATCCGGAGTTGTTTGAGTTGTACGACTTTGTTGGGTTGTTGTATCCTGGAGGGGACAAGCCAAAAGTATTACTGCTGGATCGATGTAGATTATATTGCAGTGAGCTTGAATCTCCTTAAAGAGAGCAAAATATCCGCGTCTCAGTCTGAATATATTTTTATTCATTTTTGTTATTTTATTTTCAACTGTAATTTATTGTACTTGTTACACCAACAGGAAACAAACACGAGAGTGATGTTTGAGTCTTGGTGTGTTTGGAATGAGGTTGTACATGATGTTTGCTGGACATCGATTATATTCCATTGGTCTTTCTAAGGATCGGCAACATACCTGGAATTACTGTTCATCTAGAGAATATCAGTCATCCAACTTAGAAATCATTAAAGTGTCGGAGAACGGAAACTTCAACTAATTAAGAAAGAAGAAGAAGTGCTTAAGTCTGACCATTTTGTGCTCGAATTCTAAACCGCCGAGGTGTCGCTAGATGCTTCTGATCAATGGAACACGAAGAAGAGAAAATCAAATTATGTATGACGAGCCTGAGTCGAATCACTAAAAAGGTTATGATGATCACTTTTAGAGTCACTAAAAATGTTACGATGTGCACTTTTAGAGTCACTTAAAATTATCTTTGAAACTCAAATCATGGTTAGCGTGCTAGTTTTATTAGATTTGAGAGGTGTAAATCACATTAGAAAGATAAATCCGTCATCCTTGAACAAGCTCGAAGAGATGAGTTTGAATTTTAAATTTTTGAAATAGAGTGATGTTTAACTTATTGAAATAATTAATTTATATAGAGATAAAAGAAGTTCGTTTATATAACTAGCTACATGTTATAACCTAAATATATTATTACGTGGATGCAACATATTATATTAAGTTGTATATTTTTAAAAACTTACCCTTAAACATAAGTCAAATAGCCATTGAGAAGGCCGATAAAATACTTTCTAGGCCTTTTGTTCCCAAGGTTGTAACTCACTTATAAATAATGAATCCTAATCATTTCATCACATGAATAAAATATAAACAACTAATCCTCTTTGATGTCGTAAATAAAAATGTTTTATTAAAGCCCTAAAAAGACAATAAGATCTGGTCAGCAGACATGATCTCGTCATCCCATTGTCTCATTTTCTTTTTATTCCGTATTCGATATTCTATATTTTTATTGAAATTTGATTACATTTGAATTATGTATTTTAAGAATGGTGCTTTCAAATATGATTCTTTCGAGTTTGAATCCGAAATCTTGCTTAAGAGTGGGGATCTCAGCCATCTCACTGTTAGTAGTAGAGGCAAAGTCAAAATTTAAATTTTATGAATTCTGAATTTTATAATAATGATTTCAAGTATTAATAATTAGATTTTAAACTTAATATTTATATATATACATTATTTAAATAAAAATTATTGTGTTAGGCTGAATTCATACCGGACTTCTATCTGCCCTGACCAGTAGTTTCCATGAAGTTGCTACTCAGATTTCAGTATCTTCCGTATTTTTTAAGTAATTCTTTAAATTTACTACAAGTGGGTATGTACTTTGGCATATTGATAAATAATAAAATAATGATCCAGTTTTTAATAATTCTCCCAAAACAAGGAGAATTATTTTAATTGATAGAGACTTGATTACTCATTTGGGTTATTTTATGTCCTAATTAATTAGGTGGTGTAAATAATTTTAAAATACATGTTTGATGATATAACATAGATCAAAAAAACTTGAAAAGAAAACAACCATATAAGAAAAAATTTCCAATAAGTTGTTGGGAAGATATTGCTGCTTCTCAAAAGGGACGGTCCTTATTAGTTAGGAAAGTTTATCTTGTTTTACTTTATAAAAAATAATAATATTTTAGTGAGTTAATAAAGAACAATGAGACGATTATCAATTCGCTCATTTATCACCTATAGATTAAAGAATAACTTAATCTTCTTTTTAAGTTGGGCTTTTTCTCCTTAAAGTTTTGTAATTTTATTCCAACTAGTACTGCAAAAGCTTATTAAATCTTAGGATTAAATTATTTATTGTGAGACAAAATATTTTTAAGAACAGTAAGTTCGCATACCTCAAGTTTTTTAAAACTATTTTTTTCAGATTTTATATTTTTCAACATTTACTTATTAACTATTGTATATACCGAAAATTTAAAATATATACCAGCTGAGTATTTTATAAATATTTTTTCCTAAAAAAGTATGTGGTGTAGTATTTTTTAACTACTTTTTTTTGGATAATTTCTTTTTACCGCATAAACATCCGCGTTAATTTCCCATTAATAACATTCCAACCAAAACTAATTAATTTAACATATCATCGAAAATAATACTTTTTTCATTTTAAAATAAGAATCGCTTTAGTAAATAAAAAATTATTCCAAAATAAGTGATTTTAGAAATTTAAAATAAAAATAGTAATTGTTTCAATTATACTCTTATATTAAAAAGTAGTAATTTTTTTAATAATACTCAATTCTTAAAAAATATTAAAAAATAAAAATAACTTAATAAATTATAATTTATACTTATTATTTTCTTGTTAATATAAAACGATGCGTATTATAAGATTGAAAGTTGAAAAAAAAAAAGTGACCTGTAATGGTCGACAAAGAAGAATTGGATCCACGTAAGTACATAATAAGTACAGAAAAAGAAGATCCGCATATTCAATATGGATCCCCGAATTTTCCACAAAAAGACATTTTATTCCTAAAACTTTATCCGCCAAAAAAGTTTCGGCATTGTGATTGAACCTCCTTAGGTTTCTTATAATTACATTAATGTCCTTCTAGGTTTCTATAATTACATTAAATACCTTTTGCAGTTTTACTAATGAAGTTTGCTTACTATACAACTTAAATGTCCTTCGTGTAGACTCTATTAATAAATAAATTATGCTTTTGGAAAAAAATATTGGGCTTTCTGCATATATCGATTAAATGAGAGGTGGCAAAATTAACCTATAAAATTATAACTCGCTCAATTTGTTTAAGTTAGGAATCTAACAAATATTTTAATTATAACTTATATTAAAATAGGTGGTGGTGAGGTGACCGGGAGAGAGAGAAAGGAAATGGAAGAGAAAATGGCGGTGGAGGTGATGATGAGAATGGTGGCGGAGAGAGGCAAAACGGAAGAAAGGCTAATTGGTGGAAGAGGTAGTGGCAGAAAGAGCGAAAGGAGCCAGGAACAAAATAATTAAAAATTAAAAATTAGAAAAAAATATCAAATTTATCCTCCGTTTAAAATTATTTTAAAATAAAGATATTTTTTTTCTCGCATAATTCATAAGAAAATTTGACCCCAATTAGTAATAAAAAGCACTTATTTAACCTCCACTACTAATGGGGGGTAAATTTATTTCTTTTCACATCATTCAAGGGCAAACTTGACCCTTTACCCTATAATTTATATTACTAATATATATTGCTTGGCTTAATTAAATGAGAAGAGACACTAATACGGAATAACGAGTAGTCACTTCTCCAAAATAATATAAAGAGTAACATATGTGCATGAATATAGATTTAATCTATCTATAAATTTTATTTAAACACTCAGATTATGACCTATATTTATGAGTACTTGAACAATATGATAAAATCTTTCTATTAGATATTTCTAATTTAAATTATGAAAAGCTTTTGTGAGACGAAGAATTAAATTTGCTCTTGAACAATGAAAATGAAACAAACTTAGATAAATTATACTGTCAATTTATATAGGTTATAGATATAGAGATCTAATAACCAAGAGTAAAGACCAACATGCATTGTGGTACAGTGGTGAGACTGTTTCACTCTTAACAAGAGTTCTCAAGTTCGAGCCCTGGATATGGAGAAAATCATGTTGGGAATATCATCACCGAATGAATTCTGCATTGCATGATTCAAATTTAGTCAAGACTCCAAATTTAAATTTCGGACACCTGGCGGAAGAAAAAACAAACAAAAGCCAAGAGTGAAAGGAAGCAAATAAAAATTCTTGGTCAGCTTGCCATCCAAAGAACTAGAAAGAAAAGACATATTAGTCAACTTTTATAATTACTATAAAATCCATATGGACAATATATGGCAAGTAGATGCTGAGTCAATTAAAACATATTATATGGTGATGATAATTGATAATACAAAAAATAATTATAGAATTAGGTAGTAATAAGTAGGAGTTATTAGTGATAATATTAGGTTATAAGTGCATGTAACACACACATGTTGATATGCTTTGTTCATGTGCCCCTCACACTCCCATTTTCTTATTTCCTTCATTACCTCTATTTATGGCATTTGTGGCACTAACAAATATTATACTGGCATGTACCATACCATAATTTTTGATTTCACACGTGTCACATTATGAATTGTTATATATAGTCATTCCCCCTCCCCATGTTTTAATTTAACTGTCTGTTATTCAAAATATATTGGACTGATTAATCCATGTGATACAGTGAGGTGCCTGTAGTTCGTGCAAAGAAGTTATTTTTTTTCTCGATTATTCAAGCTTTTAAGAGGTATTTTTTTTTATGAACTTATGTTTGATTAAAATTTACTAGAATGTTATCTATTTTATGTGCAAATTGTTTTGAGATTGCTTCTGTTGTATATATGTTTCTAATAATGAATAAGCCTGTTTGTATTGAGAAGAAATATTTTGTTGACATTTATGTGTTTTGCTTTTCAAAAACAATTTTTTTTCGTTTCTAAACTCATATATTTTCGATATTTCATTTTTTCAAAAAACTAAACTAAAAGCCAGATGAATTTGTGCATAAGTCCAAAATTTCGATACGTATGAACCCTAATTTTAACTTGAATATCAAATTTGCAAAAAGTAATACTAGTATTTGATATACTAGGTAATTTGTGTTTGGCATGGAAAGACAATTCAAAATTTGTAAATGAAACTTTAACGAACTTTAAAGAAGAATCAAAATTTATTTAAAATTTAAAAATAAATAAATATTTGTTTAAAATAATTTTCAAATAGTATTTTAAATTTTTTTGAACCAGATCTATGGACAAACAAGCTATAGTGGAATATTATCTTAGTGGGGCAGGGAGTGGGGTGTTGCCCATAATACAATGCCTCGATAAAGTCGATTCAATTATGTATTATATATGCAATGTTTGATTATGAGGATATCCTCATTTGGATAATAATAGAAACAAGAAAATGAATAAAATACCTCTTCCTTTCTTGGTGGAAGTGCTATTGCTTTTGTTATGTATGCACATTGTTTTAATTTATGTGATTTTTTTTCCCTTTCTAAAAAAAGTATATTACATTTTTTACAATTAATTATAACTACTATGGAAAGAGAGAAAAAAAAGGATGAATTTTTGTCATCTTCTTTTAATCATAAATCTTTAGGCTTTTGTTTTAAAATAAAAACTCCTCATTTTTACAAGTTTAACTTAAATCTTTGCGAAATATTCTTAATTTATAAAGATGTAGACAAATTAACTTTAGCTAACTCAGCAGAATTAGTTCAAGTCTTTTACGAGAGAAAATCTAAACAGATTAGCTGGCTTTATTTGTTGCCAAGTAGAGCAACCTTTAATATTCCCTTTCTTTTTATTTTACTTAATTTTTAGATTAAAAATATTATTTTATTTATCAATTTTACTAATCAGGAAAATTTTCAATTTTTTTTGCATATTATTTTTAGAGTCCGTTTGGATTAACTTAAAAGTTGGTCAAATATACTTTTAAGTCAGTTTTTAACTTCTGAAAATATTTGACAAATATAAAATAACTTAATTTAAGTTTAAAATGACTTAAAATAAGTTAAAAATCAAAAATAGGCCTCTCCAATTTTTTATTTTTTTGACTTAAAAATCATTTAAGTTGGACTTTTTATTTTTGACTTAAAAACTATTTTTTTAAAGTCAATTCAAACGGACTCTTAGTATCAATTATTGCTTTGATAATTATAATGTAAAATAATTTTAATAAATCATTAACAAAGACTAGTTTAATAAAATACCGCAGTAGAAATTAATAACTTCAAATGCACCCGCAACAGCAAGTGAGATTACTCTTTTTTTAATTAGAGATTTTGGATTGAACCATCTCATAATTAAATTTTGAGTATGAAAGAAGAAAATTCTTAATAGAGAGGGCTTGCTTCTCTCGATTGGGATCCTACATAACATAAATCTAAAACAGTTGAACTTTAATACAGATATTAATTTGAAACCAAAATTTCAAATCTACTTAAGAAAAAGGTATTTTTTTTAAGTAGGTCCTTCTGAAAAACTGGAATGACGAACCGGACCCAGGGGTACTTCTTGGCTTTTGTACAGTACAAGATGATGATGATGATCATTAGCTATAAAGAGTACCCACAAGAAACAGGAAAGATGAGTTCTATAGTTTCATACCTTTTCTTTCACTTTTCTGTGACAAGGAAGAGAAGGGGTTTATAGTATATAAAAAAAAGAAAAGAGGTGGGTTTTATGTGCTGATGCTGAAATTGGGTTCCTCCAATAGCATGGATATTGGGAAATCTTGGAATAGTAGTAGTAGTAGTGTTGTCAGCTCCTTCCATAGTTTTAATTTCAGTTACTTCCATTCATTAACGTCAGCTGTCTTGTTTTTGTCTTTTGGGAGTTCAGTTTCAGCACCTAAAATGGCTTTATTTAATTTCTCCACCATTACACCTTCTTTTGATGATGATTTAATTCTAAAGTTTTCTCCTTTTTCATTTTCTTGAAGAAGAAAGACTCCAGTTTAATCACCACCACTCTCTCCTCAACTGTTTCTTTTGTTTGTTTGTATGCTTTCTTGATTGTTTAGTCTTGTATCGTCAGCCCCTTTTGTTTTGTTCTCTTTTTAAAGACCTAGAGAATGCTGTGTGCATCATTGCCAGGGTTGTGTCATCAACAGATGTTGTTCGGTGGTGCTGTGAAGGAACTTTCAGCAGCTATGGATTCTTTGAATGTTTACAGCAGGTAAAGATTTGTGCTTTTTTGTTCAAGAATTGAATTGGGTTTTTATTGGATTTTGATTCTTGATTTTTTTTTATTTTGCTGTTTGAGATGAGTTGATACTTGTTTATTACGAGTAGAAGAAGCATTTGTGTTGCTAGTACTAGGCAAATTCCCAGACCCTTTATTCTTTGAATGTTTACAGCAGTAAAGATTTGTGCTTTTTTGTTCAAGAATTGTATGGGGTTGTATTGGATTTTGGTTTGAGATGAGTTGATTGATGAGTTATTAGTTTCATTATTACTTGATTATTTATGAGTAGAAGAAGCATTTTGTGTTGCTAGTACTAGGCAAATTCCCAGACCCTTTATTCTTTACGATCATCAGGTGTGGTTTTGATGGTCGTGTTGGATGTTGGATTGGGAATGAGAAAGGAAGATGGAACAAATTGGCTGCTGCAAGTACAATGGCACCAAAGAAGAGGAGGTTGAGCATTTCTCCTCTGGCTTCCTCTGCTCTAGCAGAAACCCAACATACATCTAGAGCCGAATTCTATCAGGAGGTTGGGATTATCATTTCTTGTGATATGCCATCTCTATTCAATGTATTTATGTTGTTAAAAAGTGCTGATTTGGTATTATTAGTTCAATTTCTGCACTTTAATCAGTTTATTCCACTCAACATTTAAAAAGGCCTGTTGTCATTTGTCAATTGGAGTATGGTGGTATAAATTTTGGCGCATTCATTGAGGATTTCATGATTTGGCAGGTTCTTAACGATGCTAGAGAAAAATTTACCCAGGAGATATCTTTCCAATCCAAAGACAAAGATATTTCGTTGGCAAAGGTATTTATGAGTGTTGCTCACTTTTTTTTGTTCAAAGCAGTTGATTTATTGCATTTTCAATTGCAAATAGCAAAAATGACTAAGTTTACTTTGCACTTATCTTAAAAAACTGACTAAGTTCACTTTGCGATCATCAATTTTGCATATTCTGTTCATAAATAGTTTTTGGCATTGAGCGATGGAACGGTAGTGTATGAAATGTCAACAGTTGTCATATAAGTAAAATCTTAAATTGGTTTTCTCCTTTGTTTTTAAGTGTATTGATCGTCTCTCACGTGTGTTTGTTGTTTCCTATTTTACGCGTAGGCTTTGCTTTACGTGGCCTCTGAAGACGAGGCATTTATGGCTTTCAACCGGGAGATGGATGCTCATTCACTCCAAAATGAGAGGAGATCTGCTTCATTGCCTTCTCATGCCACCGATTGGACTTGCGTGGAGGCCATGCCTCTTGCTGGAAAAAATCTGAATGAATGGATGGTTGAGTTGGATGTCATTGCGAGAGAAGTGGAGGCGGAGCTTGTTTCAAGAGAAATAGGATGCGATTTGGTTGAAGTTTTAGATGCCGTGAATATGGTGCTTTTCAAGTCAAGGGGTTTCAAAAGGTCACCTGTACTTGTGGATTCAAAGTGTGCATACCTGCATTCAGTATTAAGCTCTGGATATTGTAGTGGTATATTTCTTTGTTCTCTCCCCGCTATCATCATTATTTTGCATATGTCCGATATCCTGCAACCTCAAAATACTTCTTGACCGCTGATAGTGATATCTGACACAGTGCTTACTTTTTTTTTTACAGCAATTTTGCTTAGTGTCATTTATATTGAAGTCTGTCGAAGACTTAATCTGACCATTGTGGGATCCCGAGTTGGGGAAGATTTTTTGATATGGCCTCAAACTGGAAACCCTGAGGTGTGTTGTTCTGAACTCATAGATGATGTCAACATTTGTCTTTGTTCGTCCATCCTGTACCATTTCACTTACTTTATATTCTATTCCTTCAGAAGTTTATAAAACATGGTATTAATGTCCAATAATGTATTGAGATTGAATTGTTTTGTTACTCTTATAGGAGCTATTCAAGGTTATCTCTGGTCATAGCTTGTTTGGTATTGTTAATGGGAAGTGTGTCGATGACCCTAGAGCAAAGGCTT